>NC_064922.1:266885635-267185635 GCF_023897955.1 Schistocerca gregaria | reverse complement strand
CGGTAGTGGTATTTCAACATCTGCCTCCCTTGAGTGTTTCTTTTGTTGTAGATAGAAACGGATTTTTGTTTAATTCTGCTTATCATTAAGCACGTGTAGATCACATCTTTTTTGCAGTAGATATAAAAACTCTGCATGTAGTGGACAAGTAGATAAAAATGTTAATGTAGATGTATATTCTGTTTATTTTCATACAGTATATCCGGAGGGAATAAGGGAAGCTGACAGTGACATGCTTTCTCAGAAGAAAGCCTTTTTTCATTCATCTATCCATAGAGCCACATCCAGCCCCTTTTCTAGTGAAAATCTCAAATCCGAAATCAGTCTGATTAAAACTATTGCAATCAATCATGGCTATGGCTCTTCGATAATATATAATATTTTTAGTAGTAAAACCAGTAGAGAATCACCACTCTATGCATTTCTAATAATGAACCTACTGAAAAGAAAAAAATTTTCTCTATACCTTTTATAGGCCCAGTTTCTTACAAAATACAGGGTCTGATTCAAAATAAATATGTTTAGAGAAGCATCTTCCAATAACAATTCTTTAAAAAATAACATCGTACATAACTTAAAGCCTTTGCAAAATTCTTGTGTTTCTAAAATTATTTGCGAGAGGTGTCTCGCCTATTACATAGGGATAACGGGCCGAGCTATTTCGGTAAGATTCAAGGAACACCTTCTACGGAAGAAAGTCGCCAATGTTCATAATTCAACTTTCACCGATCTTCTATTAATCACAGGGCATAATCCTAAAGATGTAAAAGACGTCCAGATCTTGCACTCAGAGAAGAAAGGCTGCCGGGCGCGGTGGCCGAGCGGTTCTAGGCGCTTCAGTCCGGAACCACGCGGCTGCTACGGTCGCAGGCTCGAATCCTGCTTCGGGCGTGGATGTGTATGAGGTCCCTAGGTTAGTTAGGTTTAAGTAGCTCCACGTTTAGGGGACTGTTGACCTAAGCTGTTAAGTTCCATAGTGCTTAGAGCCGTTTGAACCATTTGAAGAAAGACTTTAGGCTTAACATCTTAGAAGAGCTAGAAATTTTTGGACACTTATGTCTGAAGGACGGTCTCATTCTTAACGAACAGTTGCAATTAGGCAACAAAAACTTTGTTCGAGGTATAGAGCAGCTAATTAAAATATTCTGAATGGCGAATCTGTCGTCAATGTGGTCTCCTAAACATCGTTTTTCCTTCCAATCTTATGTTTTCTTTATATATTACCTGAACTGTTTTTTCTTATTGTAAAACAGACTATTACAGTATGTTGTAACTTCAATACACTGGTTCCTTTTTGTTACCATTAATATTTAAAATTGTCCTTGCAGTGCCTCATTTGCTCTTGAGTTATCTGTGTTACGATTACTTCCTGTTGGATGGTGCGAATCTATTTTCGTGTCCACCTAGTGGCTGCCTCCGTGTGTTAATCGTTTAGTCAGACAGTAGCGGTTGTACTATGCCGCTCTTGGTCCTCAGCGACATTGCGGTTGTCATTATGTTCTATGGTATATTTTATCGGGTTGACAATCATGTTATACTTTTACATTTTAGTTTTTATTCCTACGACACTTCTGTTGGACGCGAGCACTTTTGCTCAGACGTTTTAAACCATGGTGTGATTGGCCGAGCGGCTCTAGGCGCTATAGTCTGGAACCGCGCTACCGCTACGGTCGCAGGTTCTAATCCTGCCTCGGGCATGGATGTGTGTGATGTCCTTAGGTTACTTAGGTTCAAGTAGTTCTAGGGGACTGATGACCTTAGGAGTTAAGTCCCATAGTGCTCAGAGCCATTTTTTATTCTGGTGAAGATTCCCCTAATGCAATAGAAACCGTGGTTAACTGACAAATTTCTGGTAACGCAGGTCGCTGTATATACGTCTTGTAATTATTATTATTATTGTTACTATTATTATTAGTAAATGAAGAGTACTTAATTTAACAGTTTCCCAGACAATGTCAAGACAAAAAGAAAGAGGTACTATAAACATTTAACTTAGAATATTGTGTGGTTTAATTATTTATTGTGCTTAAAATTTTCCATTGTCTGAAGTGTAATTTCAACGTTAAGAAACAAGTGTAATAGACAAAAACAAACAAGCCGGAAACTAGTTTGAGATAAAAATCAGTGGAACAAACATAATTTAGTTATTATTTAAACACAAAAATGTCAATGCTGACCTTTACATGACAATGTCGCAGATTAGTTGTTGCCATAACTTCTTGCCGGCATTCTTCCAATGATCACGCAGTGGGTTGTGGAAAATGGTGTAACACCTAATACTGTACTGGATTTTCTACAGGAAATATTTGGCAGTCGTGTGATGTCCTATCCTGACCCACACCGCCATAATTGGAGATTGCTTTCGAGTCCTTCAGATCCAGATTTAAGCCCACGTGGTTTTTGTGGGGATATTTGAAAGATAAAAAACTTTTCCCTTTGATACCACAGAATATTATGGAAACGATTTCCCATGTAGTGCAATTGTGCAACGAGATAAATGAAGACTTGGGCCGCAAAGCTACAAGGAATATGTGCACTCTCACTCGCCTTTGCGAAGTTGTCCGCTGCAGTGGAGCGCTTATTGGAAGCGTGATAAAGTGAAACGTATTTCCGCTCACCATATTACCCGTGCGTAAAATCTGAAAATTTTCGTTTCAGAAATAGCAGCGTTACGAAAGTATTAAATGTGTCAACTATCTGTGCGCTGTCCTATACTTTAAACGTTTTATGCAAAGAAGCTTTATAATTTAAAAAATCGTTATTTACGTAGTCTCAGGTAAAGGTATTAATAAATACCTGAGAAACGCGAGGTTTCTCAGCTAGTGGACCTAATACACTGGAGCGCCACGAAACTGGTATAGGCATGAGTATACAAATACAGAAATATGTAAACAGGCATAATACGACGCTGCGTCCGGCACGCCTGTGTAAGACAAGTGTCGTGTCTGGCACAGTGATTTAAGTGAGTTTGAACGTGGAGTTATAGTCGACACACGAGCGATAGAACACAACATCTCCGAGGTAGCGATGCATTGGGGATTTTCTCAACGACCATTTCGCAGGTGTTCATTGAGCATCAGTAATCCGGTAAAACATCAAATCTCCGACATCGCTGTAGCCGGAGAAAGCTCCTGCAAGAATTGGGCCAACGACGACTGAACAGAATCGTTCAACCCTTCAGAAAATTGCTGAAGATTTCAGTGCTTTGCCAGCAACAAGTGTCAGCGTACGAACCATTCAACATGGGCTTTCGGAGCCCAAGGCCCACTCGTGTACCCTTGATGACTGCCTCGCCTGTGCCTGTCAACTCCGACGTTGGACTGTTGATGATTGGAAACACATTGCCTGGTCGGACGAGTCTCGTTTCAGATTGTATCGAGCGGATAGACGTGTACGGATATGGTGACAACCTCATGAATCTATGGACCCTGCAAGTCAGAAAAGGACTGTTGAAGCTGGTGGAGGCTCTGAAATGGTGGGGGGCGTGTACAATTGGAGTGATGTGGAACCCCTGACATGTCTCGATACGACTCTGACACTGAATAAAAATGCACCTATAGACATATTTAATTCAAACCTTGCTCCAAAGTGTTCCATACCGTGGTAATGTCTTACAAACTGCGTTCATTCATGTCGTCCTTCGTGCATTGCGACTTACTTGGGTAATTCCAGCAGGACAATGAAACTCCTTACACGTCCACAATTGCTTCAAAGTGACTCCAAGAACACTCTTATGAGATTAATCACTTCTGTTGGCCACCAAATTCCCCGGACATGAACGTTATTGAGCATATCTGGGATACCGTGCAACATGCTGTTCAGAAGATATCTCCACGTACTTTTACGGATTTATGGAGAGCCCTGCAGGATTCATGACATCAATTTCCTCCAGCACTACTTCAGACATTACCTGAGTCCATGGCACGTTTTGTTGCGGCGCTTCTGCGTGCTCAAGGGGGCCCGACACGACGTAAGGCAGATGTACCAGTTTCTTCTGCTCTTCATTGTAGATGTAGCACAGAATTATCGATGCAGAGGTCCAAATTAAGGTGAATTTTAATCAGTGATGTAAAGAACTTTTTGAATATGTAAAACAAGATCTTATATTACTGAAAGATGTGAAAGCATCTACAAAATAGCAGTAAAAGTTAGACGAACTTGTATAAATGTTTTTCGTATTTCTAAATAAATGCTGTTTAGAAGATATCTCCAACCCCCTCGTACTCTTACGGATTTATTGACATCCTTGCAGGACTCCTGATGTCAATTTCCTCCAGCACAACTTCGAACATTAGTCGAGCCCATGTCACATCGTGTTGGAGCACTTTTGCGAGCTTGCGGCGATCCAACAGGATATTAGGCAGGTGTTTCTTTGACTCGTCAGTGTACATCTTTCTCATTGTTCCACAACTGGCCTTTCACTTCATCCACTTTTCCTGTCATCAGTAGCGTTCCTAGATTCTATGTTCCCATTTTCATCGCGGTTTTAGAGGAATTTTCCTTGCTAATGACCTGAGAAGCCATTTCACTTTTCCTGTCCGATATTGACTTCCGAGTTCCATGATCAGAAGTTAATTCCTCATTAATGTCAACTTCCATGATTGTATTTTACTTGGGATATCCTTAATACCTCATCTGGAGCGGTTTACCGTTGCCTTTTCCACTCTACCCCGCTGACCAGGGTGCGCTGGTTCATCCACATTTAGAGGCGATCTCTCACCCCAGGGGCAAAAGACTGCCTTGACCTCATTTCACTCATTCATCCTGGAAGGAGGCTGTTGGAGACCCGGCGAGGCCCCACTGACACCGGCGGTCACAAGGTGCCCTTTTATTTACTTTCTAAGACAAAAAAATGACGCACCATGAAGGAATTATTTGAATGTGACGGAAATCGGTACATGTGATACACATATAAAGACAAATAAATGATTACAGTTTAAGAAAAATTGGATAATTTATTCAACAAAAAGAGCTTGTTACCCAAGGTAGGATGTGGCAAGCACGAAGACAAGCATTAGAAACTCTCACCAAATGGGGACGGAAATTATCATGCTGAAATGTTCAGCCAGGATGACTTGCCATCAGTGGCAACAAAATGGCGCTTAGAATATCATCGACGTACCGCTGAGCTGTTAAGATGCTGAAGATGACAACCAAAGGGGTCCTGCTATGATAAGAAATGACACTCTAGACCATGTAATAGTGCCTGAATTACGCAACTATTACGGCACCTCACCTGAACCTCTCGATACCAGGAATATTCTACTGTATTTCTGTAAAGTAGTTGACATGTTTCTGACACAACATTCAAATTTGATTTCATTTGTGATACATCGATATGTTTATATTGCAATGATATTATTCTTATGTGTATTCTTTCTTTTGTTACTATGATCTTTGACGTACTTGCAACTCTGATTTTTGGGTGCGTAAACGATAGTTAGTTAGTTATTAAGTTGTTAGAGAGTCGGACCTTGAAGAGGTCAAGTCTTGGACGTCATGTTGGAAAGACGCATATTATAGTTGGCTTATAAAATGTGAGGAAGATGTTTTCAAGTATGTTTTATATTGTGAAGTGATGTTTTGTGTTTACGTGATATTGCAATCAAAGCAATTAAAAGGAAGTGTAACTTAATTTCGGAGTGCTGATTATTTTTTTACATCACCATTGCCCAGCAAAAGTGTAATCTTCAAGGATGGTTTGTGAAGCGCATCTACAAAACTTTTGAATATAGCAGGATAAAACCGAGCTTGTAACCATAACCACCCAGATTTTCAACGATTGAGCCATGATTTTACGACGAGACCTGCGTGGGAAACACAAAAAAATGAGTGCCTAGTTTTTTGATTATTACATGAAATGACTGTGCTCTAATAACACCTGCCACATAATATGACTGTTGTTGCCCGAAAATGCAGTATTTAGCAGCGTGAGCAACACCATAATCGTTATTTAATACTGACCTTGGTTGTGGTAGGGTTGTTAGAACCATCAGTATTAACTGTCGGGTCATATAGTGGGCGACAGTCGGGTTGAGATCCCACCACTATTAGGGGCGTCTCTGGACACGTCTTCGATGGTTATCGGGGCTCATTTCGAAGCGGGAGTCATTACTGAAGACAGTTCTAGTCCAGTAATGACGTTCCAGGCCGAAGACGTGTCTGGGGACGCCCCAGACAGCAGTGAGACATCAATCTTGCTGTCACCACCATAAGGCCCGACAACGGGGAGTGATGGTCTGGGGTTATATTTCTTTTCACACCAGGACCCCTTTGGTTGTCATTCGCGGTACCCCTACAGTACAGCGGTGATTCGACGGTACTGTACGCCTCGTTTTGTTGCCCTTCTGGCAAGACATTCTGGTCCAACATTTCAGCAAGTTAATGGCCGCCAGCACACGGTAAGAGTTTCTACTGCTTATCCTCGTGACTGGAAAAACTTGCGTTGCCCAGTAAGGTCGCCCTGTCTCCCCAATTGAGAATGTTTCAAGCATTATGGGCAAGACCCTATATCTATCCCTAATGCGCCAGATGGACAGAACGTGACACGATATCCCTCAAGAGGATATCCAGCAACTCTATCCATCACTACCAAGCTGGAGAACTGCTTGAATAAGGGTCAGAGGTGGACCAACGGGCTGCCCAACTTGTAAAGTTATTTCTCTTTAATAAATCATCACATTTTTTGTAAATTGTATTCATTTGTTCGTCTGTACAAATGTATATGACATCTTCGGATGACTTTTTTAGCGCCATCAGACCCTCTCTTACGTCGGACTAGGGTTTCACACGTACAGTACCCTTTTTACGTCAGAGTTACCTAAGAAACAACAACCGAGCGAATTCAGGAGGACGACATTTCAAACCTGCGTCCGGCCATTTTGATTTACATTTTCCGCGATTTCCATGAATCACTTAAGGCAAACGCCGGGATGATTCCTTTCCAATTCGAGATTGTGCTCGGTCTCTAGTGACTTCGTTGTCGACAGAACATTAAAGACTAATCTCTTCCTGCAAGAAATAACAGTCGTAAGAGAACTAGTATTAAAATGATTTCAGTCTCTTTAGAGACACTATGAGAAAATAACACTGACTATGAACTAATAAAATGTATACTGGCTGTACTTCTACGGACACTGCTGCTACCACTTACAATGATAACAACAGCAATAATAATAATAATAATAATGTCAACAGCAATAACGAAAGTGTCATTGTTTCAGTCTTTGATTGCTATTTTTTACTTTCAATGACCGGTTTCAGGCTAGCTGCCCATCTTCAGATCTGTTAAATAAAGTTAAAAATACAATTAACAAGAGAGATATAGTTACTGATAGAACTATCTTAGTTTACAAAAAGAAATTTTGGAATGTATAAATGCCAACATACCATGTATTACAGTTACAGAGTAACCTGTCAGTACAGAACTATTGGTTCGCTGTCATAACTAAAGTAATTTTTAATCTGTTCAAACCTTATATCACAGTTTATCTAACAGATCTGAATATGGGCAGCTAGCCTGAAACCGGTCATTCAAAATAAAAAAAATAGCAATCAAAGACTGATTTGCCATATTTTTGTAGTGTCATTGTTAGCAAAGTGGTTACTGCCAAGCGTGAATGTGCATAGTTTTGCTTTCAATTCCTGGTCTGAGGGGGATAAGCAGGTTGCTAGTTTGTCGATGTACAAAATATCTGGTAATAAATCAGTACTTAAATATACATGTCTAAAACCGGCAGTATATTTATAACGTGCAGCCGATGTTCTTTTTACTGCGGTAGGTCGATATTTATTTCGTTGATAAACCGAAATATCGACAGTACCTTTTTACCTTATACCGAGGGCAGGTATTGATATTCCTTTAAATATCGATATATCGGACACCTGATATATTTTTTTAAATATCAAAAATGTTACTTCCTGCCACTGAATAGGACTTTGAGAAAGTGGTCAACGATGGAGAGGGATAGAAATGGTTTTGATATGATGACTTTTACAACCGTCAGAGGTTGCTTGTGTGAATTCTAACCCACAAGAAGTCACACGTGATTTCCGCCAAAAACAAACACACAAGCAGAAGTGACATTCGTTTATTATTCCACCAGATACAGCAGTTGTGTTACTGCAGTGAGAAATAGAAGTGACGCTCTTTCATTATGCCACCAGGTACAGCAGTTGTGTTATTGCAGTGAGCGGCTACAGCCGGACGCCAACCCTGGGACCTGGCGAGGGCGCTTAACTCAGCACACTGGCTTTGTTGACACGGCCATCTCATAGCAGTAAGCGGGCCGCAGCGACGTGGTCTCGTCGTCAGTTCTGCGGTGGCGAGCAAGCACGGCGACATATCTCGGGCCTGGGTGCCGGGTAGCTATGTCAGCCTCTGCAGTAATTAGTTGCGCACATAAAGTACTCGAGTGCACAGTGATAAACTGAGTCAGCGGTTGCCAGACGATGGTGCGTGTTCCACTGGTGTTAAGCAAGGACATTTCAGGTGAGCACGTACAAGTAAGCTGATCACGTCCTGATATGTAATAAAATTATACTCTCACGTTCTCTATTTTAATGATTCCCAAGCTTTCTTAGACCATTACCCCAGAGTGCAATCAGATACGTATTAGAGAGTGCCCCCGCGCCGGCCTAGGTGGCCGAGCGGTTCTAGGCGCTAAAGTCTGGAACCGCGCGACCGCTACGGTCGCAGGTTCGAATCCTGCCTCGGGCATGGAAGTGTGTGATGTCCTTAAGTTGGTTAGGTTTAAGTAGTTCTAAGTTCTCAGAAGTTAAGTCCCATAGCGCTCAGAGCCATTGGAACCGTTTGAGAACCCCCCGCCCTCCACCGCCACCTTTGCCATCTGTTGCCCCTCCCCTCCACCACATTATCACCAACTTTAGAACCTAACCAAACTATAGAATGAAAGACTTTTCTTGTAAAACTTCTATTTTTAAATTGATGACAGACGAATGATATTTAGTTTGTGCGTGAGTGTGGGAGGGGATGGGGGTTTTGGAATAATCAATGGCGAAGGAATTCGTAGTGCATCGAAAGCGCTAGCCACAATTCCTTCTCAGATAAGAAATTTAACTATCCAGACACTTGATACGAAAGATGCGTCCCCTGGATTACTCCCCTCCATTGCAGTACTTCTTGGACCCGTACCCTGAAACCCCATTTAAAATCAACCTAGTTAAAATGTGTGCACTATACTTACTGTTCGTAAATCACTTAATTTCTGCACTGCATACTTTTGAACTGGCAGAAATTGGAAGAATCAGCCTGTTGATGCTTTGTGTCTTTGTGTTATCCCAATTGAAACCTAGGTAAATCTAGGTAACTCCGCAACTGAGGCTGTTAATTTTGAATTTAATATTTATACAGTTGCTGACAGGGCCGAGAAATGCTGAAAGTATTGAAGTTCCTACCTGCCGAAGTTTCCGTTGCGGCCGACAAGTTTTTAGATATAAGGTTAAAAATTGCTAACACTAGTATGGCTATTTCATTTATTAACAACTGTAAACAAAACAGGGTCACCCCAAAATTCGTAAAGGGATATTTAGGAAAATTGTGCTATAAATCAACGGTTTTTAAAAAGAAGTTCATTGCGCAGGTTCTCAATAACAGAATTGCGGAATTGTATGCAAAGAAAGACAGGTTAAATGAAAAAGCTTATATGTTATTTCTTGAAATATCTAAATATTTTTCGGTACGCTATAACTATCAAGTAGATGAATTTTTGGCGCAATCCAATAAATATATAGCTAAACAGAAAGAAGGAATCGCTGCACGACATACGAAAAAACTGTTAAATTTGAAGAAGGGGGTCATTAGAGATAATCAAAGAGAATGGGCTAGTAATCCGGGATTGACACCCACATTCTATGAACGTGTTATTAATAAAACTGACATCGTGTTTTCATCAGCAGAAACCCAGTTACTTTCTAAAGGGCTGAAATTCAATGTTGTACCCCCGATTACAAAACCGCACGTGATAGACAATTTTATAGCAGACCTTAAATTACGTTTAGATTGTGCGAAAGCACCAAAGAATGTTCAAACACGACTAGCTTATGAATCCTGTAGACTCTTGGAAAACGAACTATCAGTTACTCGATCAAAACCTTACATACACAGAACAGTAGAAAGTATTAACCGTAAACTGCAGAGTAATAGCGCTTTAATTACAAAAGCCGATAAGGGAAACTCTTTAGTCATAGCGTCTACAACAGAATACATAGAGAAAACAGAGGCATTTTTCGAGCAAAATGGTATAACTCCCATGGCCACAGATCCTACTCAAGCATTGCAGAAGGACATAAAAACAGGTTTACAGAATACCAATAAACTGATAGGAACGTTTCAAAAGAAATGGCTCCTGAATACAAATCCGAAGCCGCCCATACTAAGGAGCCAGTTTAAGGTTCACAAAAATTTACACCCGATCCGTCCGATTGTGGACAGTACGAATAGTGCGTACCATAAACTGGCACGATGTTTTCATTATAAAGTTAGAGCCAATTACGTTTTCGAGAAAAATTATTAGATTAAAAATTCCGCCTAGTTGGTTAATAAATTAAATAATGTAAAATGCCATGCCACATCAAAGCTGGCCTCCTTAGACATCACCAGCCTCTATACCAATATACCTGTACACCAGTGTTTAAATATCTTACAGCGCAACTTACGTTTTCATAAGAAGTTACCAGAGAATGAAATTGACGAGCTCATGAATCTCCTGCAGATTGTTCTGAAATATAATTATGTTTCTTTCAATGATACTCTATATTGCCAGCCATATGGGTTAGCCATATGGGTAGCCCGCTAGCAGGGACTCTTTCCGAAATTTTCATGAACACGATGGAATCTCAATTTTTTGCGAGTAATGTAGAAGTAGTCACGAAGATACAGTTCTATACAAGATACGTAGATGATATTCTCTTAATAGTTGACGGATCCCAAGAAGACATAGCTCAGATATTTTTATCCTTTAACGATCTCCACGAGAAAATTAATTTTACTCTGGAAGAGGAGTTGCCTAATAGGACATTGAACTACCTAGATCTGACGATATCTATAGTAGATAATCACATAGAATATGATATCTTTAGGAAATGTACGTTTCCGGATAATATTATACCTGCTGATTCGGCGCACCCGCTAGCGCATAAAATGGCATTTTTCCATTCTAGTTTGCATGGAGCGATGTCGGTTCCTTTATCTGCAGAGGCCTTGGAACACGAACTGTTAACTCTTGAATCAATAGCCCGGAATAACGGATATGAGCCCGAAATGGTGAGACGTCTGTACAACAAGAAAGTGAACAATAACAGAGAGATGACAGCTTCTACGTTAGGTACCGTGCTAGATGTTACTCCGTCTGCCATAGTACCTATTCCTTTTATAGGCAAAGTTTCGTATAAAATTGGGCGTCTCTTAAAAAATCAGGGATTTAAGACAGTTTTTTCCACTAATAATAGTCTTCATAAGAATTTGATTCATAGTTTAAAAAATCCTAAAGATAAATTGTCATTGTCCGGGGTATACAAGATCACGTGTGGCGACTGCCCGAAATTTTATATTGGCCAAACAGGAAGAGCATTATTAACAAGGTACAAGGAGCATATTCCAACTAAAACTGGGGATTGCACACGGGGTTCGACGTTTGCTGAACATTTAGTGCAATTGGCTCATGCACCCAACCCCCCACACAATATTCAGCTCTTGCATTGTGAAGGAAAAGGTGGTAGGTTGGACATTTTAGAGGAAATACAAATATTTAAAAATTTACTACATGACAAAAACAACCTTCTTAATGACCAACTACAACTGCGAAATAAAAGCTTCTTTGAAGGTTTACAACCATTATTTCATCCACCGTAATGTTAAAGTGGGATATGCTTTGCCTGTGCCAGCATATGTCTGTACTCTTGTACTCCCGTAGGTTGAGTAGCTAGGTGTATTTGTTTGACTCCGTAAAAGTTTGGACCCATCTATGAAGGTGTCTTTTAGTTACAAAGAAAAATTCAGTTACCTAATTAATTTTCACTATTATCTAAGGAGCAGCGCAAATGGTTAATTTGGCGTATCAAGCACGTTGAACTTGCACATAGATGGTCAACAGATATTCGGTATGCACGTTCTAGATTTAAGAACGGTGTCAACACTTGAGTTAAGTAGTGGATAATAACTTAATCGACCAACATCTTGTACGTGTAGTAACCGGAATGACGATCACCAAGTCACTATTCTAGTATAGAATATAGGTGCTACCACTTAGTGTTTCAATATGACCGGAAATCACTTACTTAATTAATGACAGTCGTATCCATATAAGTATCTCGGGATGATAACGTCACCCCACCACAATCTACTGGATACGTAAGTTTTGTTAGACTAGCTAGATCAGATGGAATTGATCTTACTCAATGACGTTTAAAGACGTCCTTTGGAGCGATGCTTGCCTAATCACATTACAATTTAACCATTTTCTCGTCATCCTCCCACAGTTTAAACTAGTTCTTTAAGTAAATATTGATCTTTGTCGGTCAATTATTTTAAGTGTGTTGACTGGAGCGCTGTTCGCCAAGTCACACTTTAGCTTCGAGCATAATTGACCTTTGTCGGTCAATAGTTTAAGTGTGTTGACTGCATCGATGTTCGCAAAGTCACATGTTAGCTTTAAATAATTCCCGCTGTTATGCCCTGAATTCAATGGCAGTGGTCACCAGGCCTGAATTATGAAGGCAGTAATCCACACGCAGGCTTTTATAGTACCTGTGTGGATTACCTTCATGGAAATAGTGCCCCATTGCCGCCATATTTTCCCCTACTTTAGTCTCTTCTGTAACTTATAACCATAACTTCATGAAGCTCAATCTGGCACGTACATAAGTTTGTTTTGGCTTGTTTCTGGCCCATCAGGTCAAGAATACTAATCTTGAATATTGACTATTTTATATGGCCAGTATTTCCGGCTGTTACAGATTAGATGTAGACTGTTCGTAAGTTCATTCATGACCATTTGTGTGCTAAGTCAATAGAATGTTTATGCGTTGTAACTATAGCTAAGCAAATGCTTAACCTTTACGTCTTAGAAATTATGCACCTAGGCATAATAATGACGATGTTGGCATTCTAATGTCCTTCCCACACCCATGTTCTTATTAGGTGATTAAACTTCGTGCTTAAGCACAAAATTGTCCTAGACAGGTCACACATTGTAAACACGTGATGTCCTTTTCATATCAAGATCAAAGAATAATCAATAAATGTTAAGACAGTAGTTCCAAATACGTTCTGCACGGGTTCATATATACGCCCTTTTCCTCACTTGCACCTTTATTTTATTTCATTTTTAAGAGTTAGGTTGCGTCTTGCCCCAAAAAGTACACATCACACAGTTTATGCGCAGGCGCGAAGTAACTGATGTTACTGTCAGTTCCAGTACAACACTGGTGGCTGCCGCATCGCGGTCGGGAAGTGGGGCTGAGGCAGCTTCAGTTAAGTTTTTAAAATATGACGACACTTGGTGTATTTGCATTTTTAGTTTGACAATGTCCATTATGGGCAAACATTTGTAAGTGTAATTCTGAAAAAGGTTGGGTTATCCCAATTGAAACCTAGGTAAATCTAGGTAACTCGGCAACTGAGGCTGTTAATTTTGAATTTAATATGTTAGATTGTAAATAACATTTTTATACAATGGGAAATATTAAACATAGTACATGGTAAAAATATACAATATCTAAGTACTGCAAGCCATATGATTGAAGTTTATGGGGTAAGGAATACTTTTAGTTTTGTGTAGCAGTATGTGCCATTGTGGCGATTTGTGGGTATGTAGCTGGTTGATAGCTTCATGTAAAGCTTAAAAGTGGGGATGTGCTCAGCTGTAAGTGCTCATTTAGAATCACCTGGGGATTTTGAGCTGAATATCTGTTATCTCAAGTGCGTCTATAGGCTTAGATTTCTTCCTTTGTTGGCTGTATTACATTGTCATTGAAAATATTTGCCACACTGTCTCTTTTTCTCCATGTGTTGTTTTCCCATAAACATGAACATTTTGCAGTTCTTGTCTAGCCTAAAATCGAACATTCTGTTTGTTTACTGTTCCATTGAGGTGGAAATAAGCTTCATCTGAGAGCTGTTCGTTGAACATTATTTCAATGCTGCTCAGTCTGATTCTGCAACACAGTTAATTTTGTAAGGGAAAAGTCTGAGATCACTTTGTAAAATTTTTTGTACAGAGGAATGAGATACCTCTGTTTCCCTTTCCGCCCGCGGGCTGACTTGTCTGGGCTTCATTGAATGGCGACCTGTAGCGCTACGATGTTTTTTGGAGAATGAACAGTCGGAGCCCAAGGTTGTTTCCCTTCCGACAAAATGCCTTCTCGTTCAATTTTTCTTGTCGAAGGAAAATTGAGTTCTTTGATGGAACCAGGAGTTGTAGAGCGTTGTCCTAAACCTTCTTTGTGTTGCTGTGACGGTTTTCAATCCAGAATAAAGGAGAACTGCATTAACAACACGCTGTTGAACACATAAACGTCTAAGCAACTGTCATGGCGAAAAGCTAACTGGGAAACAAGGGATTGGCGATAAATCAGTAACACGATCGCTTCCGACATTACCACGGAGTATACCACTTTGGAGCAAGGTTTGAATGAAATATGTCTAGAGGTGCAATTTTTATTCAGTGCCAAAATGTGACAACTATTCATGCGCCACCCTGGTTGTGTGACTAGTGACATGAACGAAGAGATTGTTTGCTTCACTAACACGGGAGAGATCCACGCAGAGCTGGCCGTGCGAAAAGCAACTGATACTAAGGTCCAAGGCCGCAACATGCAGCGTCTTGCTTTGTGCTTCCTTTATGGTCATAACACAAGTTCACCGGGAATTGCACACGTTTGAAGTGAAACGGTAAACTGCTAGCTATACATGTGATTCGAGATGTAAAAACTCGCTCAGCTTTGCTACTTCCTGTCAGAATATACGCTTCTACGATGTTACGCTGGAGAGAAATAGCTTCAAGTCTCTGTGTGTGAAAGGTTCTAAGGGGTGAGATAAAAAACGCTCTCGATGAGAATTACATTGCACGCCGCTTTCGGAAGCAGTTTTAAACGAAGGGTCGCAGCAAGTCTCGTTTCCCGATCTTCACCGTGTAAGTAGGCTGTTTAGGTTTTCTTATTGGTAACGCCACGTAGCGCTCTGTATAAAAATCACTGGCTGTGCTGTGTGCAGTCTGTGGCTAGTTTGCATTGTTGTCTGCCATTGTAGTGTTGGGCAGCTGGATGTTAACAGCGCGTAGCGTTGCGCAGTTGGAGGTGAGCCGCCAGCAGTGGTGGATGTGGGGAGAGAGATGGCGGAGTTTTGAAATTTGTAAGACTGGATGTCATGAACTGCTATATATATATATATATATATATATATATATATATATATATTGACTATTAAGGTAAATACATTGTTTGTTCTCTATCAAAATCTTTCATTTGATAACTATGCCTACAGTAGTTAGTGCCCTCAGTTGTTGGAATATTTTATTTAGCTGGCAGTAGTGGCGCTCGCTGTATTGCAGTAGTTCGAGTAACGAAGATTTTTGGTGAGGTAAGTGATTTGTGAAAGGTATAGGTTAATGTTAGTCAAGGGCCATTCTTTTGTAGGGATTTTGAAAGTCATATTGCGTTGCGCTAAAAAAATTGTGTGTCAGTTTAAGCACAGTCATGTATAATTGTTTAAAGGGGACGTTTCAACTGGATTCTTGAGACCGCAAAGTCCTCACTGTTTTGGGTGTTCTAAAGTATTCAAAAAGACTCGACCGTTTTCTAGGCATTTTTATTCGTAAATAAGACGAAATGAAAATGTAATGAGTAGGAATCCAAATCACAAAACAAACTTTAGAAAAAATAGTTTTTCCTGGCGAAGAACATATATAAAACACATCAAAAGGACCAAGGCAATGTCGTTAAGATTTTAATACGCAAAGCGAAATCAGTAAATCTATATTCCTAGCTAAGTAAATCTGTTGCTAGTTTGTATTCGTAAAGATAATATTGCACCGCTTAATTCTGTCAGTAAAGTAAATTTCCGAAAATACATCTTTCACTGAACTGGAAAAACTAACTGCGCCATCAATATGTTCTTTGGCGTACTACGAAACGAAGAGCGCCATCTATTGGTTCTTTGGTATACTATGCTGTGATGGTTAAACATACGAACTACTAAGCTGGGCAGGCGATTTTAGACGAAACTTACAATTACGAAATATTTTTTTCCATTTTCCGATTTTGATTAAATGAATCCTACATGTTGCCACATGCTACACTCATACTACTTGTGCATACCCCTTCAAAATTCGTCTCACAATTTTGGAGATTAGCTAATTCAAACAGTGAAGCAGGGAAGCATACAGTTCTACAGTTTTATTTTTAGTACGGCTATATATACATATAGGGCGACACAAGATGGGACGGGAATGGAGATTTCCATAGCGATGACTTTAGAGTAATTGACAGTGGTGGGTGAGAAAAGAGGAAAAAATGGAGAGCAGTTGTAATAAGAGGGAAATAGTCAAACAATGTCTGCAGTACTTACCATGCAAGCTATCGATTAATGATAGTAAAAATAAGTAGTACACCTACAGACTTGGTAATAATTCAGACATATTTTTCAACATCGGCTCATGATTTGGAAGAATCGGAGACTATGTATGAAGATACTGAAGAACTATTAAAACTTACTAAAGAGAGTGATAACGTCGAATGATGGATGATTCTAATGCTGTAGTAGGATCCCATATAGGTAATAAGACTGTATGAAAATTTTGACTTGGGGAAAACAAGTGAAATAGGTCAAAATTTGGTAAACTTCTGCAATCAAAATGATGTGTTTATGACAAGTTAATTATTTGGAGTTCCTCTTAGAAGAAGGTACACATGAGAGGCACCAGACAAAAGACAATTTCAGTTAGATTATATGTTAATGAAGCAGAGGTAAAAGAGTAAATCATATCACAGCTCTTTAGGTCAGGTAGTGGACCGTGACCATACACTTCTGTGAGGTAAGTGCAACATTAGATTTGAAAGAACCAAGATATTTGCGAAAAGAAATAGAGAGTAGAAAAAAGAAGCAATAAAGATAGTTTTTGAAGAAAGAACCAATAAAATAGCTATTGGGATTGATGAACCAATGCAATGGAATAATATCAAAATAGGGATAACTGAAGCAATAAATGGGGTTTTAGGAAAAAGGAAACTGCGATTCTGAAAATCTTGGATGGCAAAAGAGATACTAAACCTAATTCAGGAAATGAACAAGCTCAGGAACCAAAAAATTCAGATAATTACAAAAAAATTAAAACTCACATCACAACAAAATACACAAAATACAGATAGAAAAAAAGAGATATGGACCAAAAGATCTGCTGAGGAGGTAGAAGAAGATCATAAAGGAAAACAGGACCAAGTTTATAAGAAAATCCAAGCCCTTCAGTATGAAAGTAGAACGAAATCAGTAGTAGTTAAAAATAAAGGGGAAATGTTGCTGATACAGAATGACAAGATATGTGCTCGTTGCAAAGAATACAAAGAAGAGCTGTATGATGGTAAGAACTTCAATGAAAGTAACCTGATGGAAACAGGAGGGAAAAGTCCTACAATACTGAGACATAAATTTGAACACGCCCATTGGAGCCTCAAAGAAAGAAAAGCAACTGGTGTTGATGACATTGAGGGAGAATTGCTTAAAAAATTATGTAACAACAAGACAGACTAACAATTCAGAGTAATAAATGATTGCTACGAAAGAGGAATCATGCCAGAAGACTTCACATAATGCAGAAATATCTAAAATAGGAAAGGAGTTGACTGTATAAATTATAGAACACGAGCAGTGTTATCACACGCCTCCAAAATACTCATTAAAATAGTTAAAAGCAGAATAAAATAAAAAGTATTGGAGAAGACCAACTTGGATTTAGAGAAAAAAAGAGGAACAAGGGAATATTTTTTGTCCATGTGTGTGCTATTGGAGAAAAGGAAGGGATATTAATAGAAGAACTTACCTTACCTTCTAAGACTTAAGAAAAATTTTGACGATGTGAACTTGAAATTATTTAGAATTATTTAGAATTATGAAAAAAATAAGATTTGACTTGAAGGATAGAGGAATGATTAATCAACTACATCAGAACCAAAACACAAAATTAAACATGAATAACATAGAGGAAGGGGCCAGATTAGGAAAGGAGTTAGACAAGGATGTTCCATACCCACATATTTATTTAGTGTGTTCATTGAGGAAGGTACTGGGATCGTAAAAGAGAATAAAAGTCAGCGGTGAAAGAATACATTATGAGGAAGGTACTGGGATCGTAAAAGAGAATAAAAGTCAGCGGTGAAAGAATACATTATGTTAGGTTTTATGATAGCATAATGATAATTGCAGACTCAGAAATAGAAATGAATAGAAAACTGCAAATCCTATCTTAAACAATAGAAATATAAGTTGAACGAACGGAAAACAAAAGTAATGATACTACCGAAAAATATGGGAGAAATTATAACTAATGCAAAAATTGATGAAGTTAGAATTGACCACATGAAACAGTTTTATTACCTCGGTAATATAATGACAGAAGGCAATAAATGCTTAAAGGAAATGGAGAGAAGGATTGAATAGACAAAACAGCCACTTATGACAAAGGAAAAAAGCTTAACTAACAAATATATGACTATAGCTGTCAAAAAACCCTTGGCAAAATGGTTTGCATGGAGTACACTGCTCAATGGAAGTGAAAGCTGAACTCTGGATAAACTGGAAAAGAAACCGACTTGCAGCTGCTGAAACGTTGATATGGCAGAAAATGACAAGAACGAGCCAGACAGAAAGAAAAACCAACCTGGTAGTCTTGAGGAAAGACGGCGAAGAGAGAAGATTACTAACGGAAGTGGAAAAGAGAAAAAAATTTATTGGACATGTCATCAGACACAATGCCATCATTAATGTTTTTGAAGGGAAAGTGCTCGAAAAAAGGGAAGAGGACGGCTTGGGATGCAGCATTTGCAATAGATCGAGAAGAGGACGTGACAGTTACACGGAACTGAAACTAATAGGCAATGACAGTAGAGTATGGTTGTATACACAACACATTAACCTTTAGAATACATATGTAGCGGAAATCCACTTGGCTCCAAACCCGTCGTCCAGCTAATCAGCTCATACCATTACTGCCATGACTGCCATCCTGACGGCCATGTTTCACCCTGAAGGATGAATACATATACTGTACAGCACTAACGCTATAGTTTGATGTCGTAGCTTGAATTTTTGTGCGATTATAATTAAAACTTTATGACAGCCCATCGTATGTTTAATCTGATTTGTTGAAACGCTCGCTATACACTTAAAATAAACACACACACACACACACACACACACACACACACACACACACACACACACACACACATACACACCCCACACACACACTGTGTACGGTTGCCAGATTTTCCCGGATTTATTGATTTTTTCGTCTAATTTTAGTACTCCGCTTTTTCTTTCCCTGGAGCTCATGATAATCCATTTTTTTAAGTCATGGTCATGCAGATACTTCCCAAATTTCAAAAGAACTTTAAATGCTAGGGAACCATCTGCAGGGATATGTGCATAATAAATGTTCATGGTGGTTACAGATAGGGGGCGGTTACGCTTACAGCTGGTGACTTCTTGAGAATAAATGCATAGCGGATAGTGTCAGACGACAGTCTGTGCGCTTACAGCAGAGTAAATTAATTCTTCTGTCACTTCTCAATAAGAATATAAATATTCTAAAGGCATAGTGCACTAACCATATACTCCATAATGCAATTAAGAGTGCGAATGATAAACTACATACAGCTGTGGAAAGAACAGTTCTAAAAATTAATAACCATTTCACTGTTTCTGCAGAAAGAAGAGAGGAACTGAAAACTTTTTTCCAGTGAAACTGGAATGGATAGAGATACTGAAACATATTCCCACAAGATGGCCTTCTTTGACTACAGCTATAAACAAGATTCTTCTGAACTGGGATGCCATTAAGAGTTGTTTCCAAAGTACTCATGAGTGTCCACATTTTGAGGTCAGTTTTTCTGAACTAAAACCGTCAACAAGACATCATGTGAGAAATATACCTCCATTTTCTGATCAGTGTTGGAAACCTGTTGCACACAGTTACCTGAACTTTAGAAGGTTGTGATTTGAATATCTTGGAGGCCTTTAAAGAAATGCGTCTCCTAACTGATAAGCTCAAACAGAGGCGGAAGGATGGTTTTTATGGCTGCAAGGCAAAGGAACTATTGTATAACTTATCTACTTAGTTACAAAAAATATTTCATCGGATATCAATGGCTTTTACTTCAGTATCTGGAAAAAAGATATGATATTACCGGCAATAAGCCTGCTTAATGGTTTTTCCTTTGAGGATGATATTGAATTTCAGGAATTTGAAACTGTAGTGGAAATTCTTAACGAGAGATATCACTTTTGTATTGATACCTTGTATAGAGAATTCTCTGAATTCAAGACTAACTTACTTGAAAGTGTGAACGAGGACGCTACTGATGCATCGAAGTGGTCACGTTTGTTTTCAGCAGCAGCAAATATTTATAAGATAGTGGGATTCTTGTTCGATGTATCAGGACCTAATGCTTTTGTGGACAACAAATGACATGAGACAGCTGGCCGCTGTGGCCGAGCGGTTCTGGTCTCTTCAGTCCGGAACTGCGCTGCTGCTCTTTCGCAGGTTCGAATCCTGTCTCGGGCATGGATGTGTGTGATGTCCTTAGGTTAGTTAGGATTAATTAGTTTTAAGTCTAGGGAACTGATGACCTCAGATGTTAAGTCCCATACTGTTTACAGGCAATTTTTGAAATGAGATAAGAACTACACGGAAGCGCCAAAGAAACTGGCGTAGGCATGCGTATTCAAATACAGAAATACGTAAACAGGCAGAATACGGCGCTGCGATCGGTGCCTATATCAGACAACAAGTGTCTGGCGCAGTTCTTAGATCAGTTACTGCTGCTACAATGGCAAATTATCACGATTTAAGTGGGTTTGAACCTTGTATTATAGTCGGTGCACGAGCGAGGGGACACAGCATCTCCGAGGTAGCGATGAAGTGGGGATTTACCCGTACGACCGTTTCTCGAGTGTACCGTGAACGTCAGGAAACTGGCAAAACATCACATTTCCAACATTGCTGCTGCCGGAAAAAAATTCCTGCGAGAACGGAACAAACAACGACTAAAGAGAATCGTTCAACGTGGCACAAGCGCAACCCTTCCTCAAATTGCTGCAGATTTCAGCGCTGTGCCATCACCTAGTGTCAGCGTGTGAACCATTCAACTTCATCGATGTGGGCTTTCGGATCCGCTCGTGTGCCATTGATGACTGCACTTTACGCCTCGCCTGGGACCGTCAACACCGACATTGGGCAGTTGATGACTGGAAATATGTTGCGTGGTCGGGCGAGTCTCGTTTCAAATTGTATAGAGCGGTTGGACGTGTACGGGTATGGAGACAACCTCATGAATCCATGGACCCTGCATGTCAGTAAGGGACTGTCCAAGCTGGTGGAGGCTCTGTAATGGTTTGGGGCGTGTCCAGTTGGAGTGATATGGGACCCATGATACGTCTAGATACGACTCTGACAGGTGACACGTACGTAAGAATCCTGTCTGATCACCTGCATCCATTCGTGTCCATTGTGCGTTCCAGAGTTCTTGCGCAATTTCAGTAGGACAATCAACACCCCACACGTCCAGAATTGCTACAGAGTGTCTCCAGCAACACTGTTCTGAGTTTAAACACGCCTGCTGGCTACCAGACTCCACAGACATAAACGTTATTGAGCATACCTGGGATGCTTTGCAATGTGCTGTTCAGAAGAGACCTCCACCCCTTCGTACTCTTACGGATTTATGGAGAGCCCTGCAGGATTCATGATGTCAGTTTCCTCCAGCACTACTTCAGACATTACTCGAGGCCATGCCACGTTTTGTTGCGCCACTTCTGCGTGCTTGAGGGGGTCCTACACGACGTAAGGCAGGTGTACCAGCTTCTTCGGCTCTTCAATGTAGATGTAGCACAGAACTGATCGATGCAGAACTCCAAATTATGGTGAATTTTAAAGAGTGATGTAAAGTAGTTTTTGAATATTAAAACAAGATATTACAGTATTTAACATCTACAAACTAGCGAAAACATCTACAGAATAGCAGTAAAAGTTAGACGAATTTGTATAAATGCTTTTCGTATTTCTAAATAAATTTCGTTATCGTCATATTTGGAAACATTTAGTAAGTACTCACATTTACCTCTCACGAAATATAGAAAATTCGAAAATACTCCTGTTCTTTCCTCTAAAAACGGAGTAATTTCGAAAATGAACCGTTCCTTTCTCAAAAAATTCTCTCTCTCTCTCTCTCTGACACACACACACACACACACACACACACACACACACACACACACACAGAGAGAGAGAGAGAGAGAGAGAGAGAGAGAGAGAGAGAGAGAGAGAGAGAGAGATGTTACCTGTTAAGCAATTATAGTGTGGCAGGCTGTTCCAATTCTGCACCGTGGTACCTGGTTGCCTCGCAGCTCGTCCGCCGGACGGACGCATAAGGTAGATAGGTTGCTCACAAGACAGCCTAGTGCCACAGCGTCGTTCGCGTATTGATCTGTCGGCTGCAAACCGTTCTCACTATTCAGCTCACGACCTTTACTGATCCAAGACTCAACTGACAAAATTTCGGACGTTGTTTGAGATAATTTACTGACTATTTTGGTTCAAGAAATTCGTAGTCTAGTGCATCTAACTTTGTTTGATTTTTAGGATTCCATACTTCAAACGGTAAAAACGGAACCCTTGTAGAATCATTTTGTTGTCCGTCTGTCAGACTGTTAAGAACCTTCTTTCTCAGGAACGGTTAGACGTATGAAGTTGAAATTTATGTAACAAACTAACGTCTACAGTCCCTAGGCTGTGTCACAATTTTAGGCTCTACAGTAATTCAATCAAAAGATATCGCCATTTACATCACATATTTTGATACTCGCAAACTCTCTCATCGAAACTAAAATCATGAAATTTGGCTAGATGCAAGGTTTCGCAGTACAAGTAACGGAAAAAATAGAAAATCATTAATTTGTCATTACATTACATGACATGGATAACATATTTTTGTCATTTATTATCCCACTGTCTGTAGTTCCAACGAACACTTTTCTCTTAGAAACGAGTAGACATATCAAGTTGAAATACACCGGAGAGCCAAAGAAACTGGTACACATGCCTAATATCTTGTAGCCCACTATCCTCTCCCCAAAGCATGCAGAAGTGCCACAACATGACGTGGCATGGGCTCGAGTAATGTCTGAGGTATTGCTGAAGGGAAGTAGCATCATGAAAGCTGCAAGACTGTCCATAAATCCGTAAGAGTACGAGGGAATAGAGACCTCTTCTGAGCAGCACGTTGCAATTCCAGATACGCTGAATAATGTTTATGTCTGGGGAGCTTGGTGGGCAGCGGAAGTTTTTAAACTCACAAGAGTGTTCCTGGAGCCACTCTGTAGCAATTCTGAATGTGTCGGGTGTTGCATTATCCAGCTGGAATTGCCCACGTCCGTCGGAATGCACAATGGACATGAATGGATGCAGGTGATCAGACAGGACGCTTATGCACATATCAGCTGCCAGAGCTGTTTCATTCACTGTCAGTACTTGCTGTTAATAACAGAAATGCCCATTACACTTTTCGACCTAAAGAGGTCTCTTCTGTCTGATGCGGATCCCACACCGCACAGCAATACTCCAGAATAGGGCGGACAAGCGTAGTGTAAGCAATCTCTTTGGTAGATCTGCTGCACCTTCTAAGTGTTCTGCCAATGAATCGCAGTCTTTGGTTTCCTCTACTGACAATACTGTATTATCTATGTGATCGTTCCAATTTAGGTTATTTGTAATTGTAATCCCTAAGTATTTTGTTGAATTTACAGCCCTCAGATTTGTGTGACTTATCGCGTAATCGAAAATTAGCTGATTTCTTTTATTACTCATGTGAATAAGTTCACACTTTTATTTATTCAGGGTCAATTGCCACTTTTCGCACCACAGAGTTATCTTATCTAAATCATTTTGCAAGTCGTTTTGATCATCTGATGACTTTACACGACGGAACATGACAGCATCATCTGCAAACAATTCAAGACGGCTTCACATATTGTCTCCTATGTCGTTAATATAGATCAGGAACAATAGAGGGCCTATAACACTTCCTTGGGGAACGCCGGATATTACTTCTGTTTTATTCGATGACTTTCCGTCTATTACTACGAACTGTGATCTTTCTGACAGGAAATCACGAATCCAGTCGCACGACTGAGACGATTTCTGAATCCTTGCTAACTGTGTGTCAATAAATCGTTTTCTTCGAGGTAATTTATAATTTTTGAACACAATATATGTTCCAAAACCCTACTGTAAATAGACGTTAGTGATAGGGGCCTGTAATTCTGCGGGTTACTCCTATTTCCCTTTTTGGTATTGGTGGACTTGAGCAATTTTTCAGTCTTTAGGTACGGATATTTCTATGAGCGAGCTGTAGTATGTTAAATATGGAGCTGTTGTATCAGGATACTCTGAATGGAACCTGACTGGTATACAATCTGGACCGGAGGCCTTGGCTTTATTAAGCGATTTAAGCTGCTTTGCTACACCGAGAATATCTACTTCTATGTTTTTCATCTTGGTAGTTGTTCTTGATTGGAATTCAGGAACATTTACTTCGTCTTCTTTGGTGAAGGAGTTTCAGAAAAATGTGTTAAATAACTCTGCTGTGGTGGCACTGTCACCAGTGACTTTACTGTTGTTAGCGTGCAGTAAAGTTATTGACTGGCTCTTGCCACTGGTGTGCTTTATGTATGGCTATAATCTCTTTGGGTTTCCTGCCAGATTCCGAGACAGAGTTCCGTTGTGAAAATTATTAAAAGTATCTCGCACTGAAGTACGCGCTACATTTCGCACTTCTTCAAAACTTTGCCAATCTTGAGGATTTTGCGTTCTTTTAAATTTGGCATTCTTCTTTCGTTGCTCCTCCAACAGCGATCTGACCCCTTTTTGTGTACCATTACGGATCAGTACCATCGCTTATTAATTTATGTGGTGTCAATTGCCGTCTGTACTATGGTCAATAAATAAACAATACGGCGTAATGATAAGAAGGCATTCATACCAAAATTTACACAAAGTAGATTATTAATCACTCGCAAAATAGCACTGCAAGTAATATAAAATTAGATTGTAGCTAGAAAAAGTCTGCTATTGACTGTAATGACATTTAGAAATACAGTTAGAAAGGATTCGTGAAGATAAATAAAATAATCTTTAGTAACGAATACTATTACTGAATCTAATTTGTCCTTTCATTTCAAAATAATGACTAATATTGCTTTATCATTATAGATTTAAAAATTGATCAGAAAAGGCAATCTCGTTGAAATGACTTTTTAATTAATCAATCACTGCCATCGACAGTGTGCTATCGTCGGATCTTTAACAACTAAATGCAGTTCTTTTTTTAACGTTACAAAAATATGTCAATATGTATTTTGTTTTATACAGCATACACTACTGTATTTTAAAGAAAATGCATCGTAATTTACAGCTTTTGATACGCAAACAAAAAGCATTTACACAAATAGCTCTTCAGTCATTATCAGATGGCACTACTTGTTACTTTTAAAGAACATTAGCTTATATTTTAATATACTTCAAACCGAATTATTTACAAACTGACAAATAAAAGAAAAAAAACATACTTTGTGTGTTAATGTCTTGAATGCGTATGTGTCTTGAATATACTGCCTCATTACAAGTGGCAGAGCGGCACAGCCGAGGTATGCTGAGCAGTTTCCACTTCGACGACAACATATCACATTAATTTTGCGTCTGTACATTGGTGCCTGTCTACAAGGCACTGGATCCTTCTGTGTTAGGTAGACAGATGTCGGCTGTGAGATGTGTGCCAGAACACGAATGAGCTGCGCGCAGTTTGTGACAACCATGCCATCAATAGTTGGCGTATTGCACGAGCTCTGAACACAAGCCAAACAATTGTTTTGAGGAACTTACATGAAGAACAATAGCAAATGATTGCGTGTTACAGGTATGTTTACTGCTTAGAAGATATTTTCACAGAAATTAATGTAATTAGGGTAACAAATGGAATAATTGAAAGCTGCATTATTAGTACGTAAAGAGCCTTAGAAGACCACAATCCCTATATACCATAGTACTCAGAAAATATCCCGGAACAAGCTCCACAATTCTGTCGACAGAGTTCTGCTTCAGCCCGGCGCATCCAAATTCGTATTTCGCGTGTTAGTTATAGACTGTCGGCTCATGTTATTGAGTGCCATGGTGCGGCTCGATTGGAACTATTGTACTATTTCTTTCGTAGTTTTATATAAAACTTTGTTTTCCATCCGACAGAGAAAAAAGAATAACTTCCTATAACATTTCGATTTGTGTTAGGGATTCGGGATGGTATAGCACCACTACTAATTCTACGCCGTTTCATTGTCTGCCTCACAGACTAGTACTAAATAATCTTCTGCGAGGACTATTCGGAAAATAAGTTGTGTTAATTTATAAAAAATGCCAGTATATTAGTAAGTTTTTCAATTATATACAACTTAAAGGTGCAACTATCAGCTATTTTTCTACGCAGTTGTCTTGCAACATCGAGGAACGAGTTTTTCAATGCCTTCTTTGTAGAAATCTGCCGCTTGTGAGTTAGCTCATGATTTGACACTCTCCTATAACTTACTGTTATCTTCGAACCCCTGTGACACTAACCTATTTCTCATCCTCGTAAAGAGGTAAGAACCGCTGAGTGAGAAAATAGGGCTGCATGAAGGATAGGCAAACAACAAAACTTGCTAAGCAACGTTTTTATGCACGCTACACTATTTGAAGCAACGTTATTGTACACAAAAACGATATCCGAACTCAGCATCCTTTTGTTATGCATGCCTATTTGAAGTTATTTAGGTTTTCTAAATACATTTTGGAGTTTATTGTAGTACTTATTTCGACAAAATCAACTAGAATCACTCCCTTTCTGTACCAAACACTACCCCTTTCACCACAAAGAAAAATCGTCATCAGTTTTCACGCAGAAAAGTCTTGTGTCACTTTAAAGGCTTACGTGAGGAGTTAATATGGCCCCTCTCCACTGACTGTATTTTTGCCTCCACGTTGACATATGCAACCCTTGTTTCATCTCCTGTCACAATGTGTTAGACGAATTTGTCTCTTTCTGCATCGTAAGGCATCAGAGAAGTTAATAATCTGCAGATCTCTTCGTTCTGTAGACATAAGTCTCAAGCTTTGGGATCCATGATGTACAACATCTGTGATAATCAAGTTTATCAGGCACAAGTCCATATGACACTATCATATCTGTGGACAACGAGCTGATAATTCTATAGGGTGTCTATAAACCCCCATATCATTTCAAAAATCATAACTTGGATATTATTAAAGATGGAGAACCGTAGTTTGTTGTGCTTATTTGCAGACTGGAAACGGAGAGCATCAATATGACAACAGACAAAATCCGTGACAACTATACTACGAAATCGTCGACGACAGTGTAGGTGGACACCACTGGAAAAAACATCATGGTGAGGTTCAAAAGCCTTAAAAACAGACAGATAGTCTCAAAGACCTTCTCCGAGGTAGACGCACCATGAGTATGAAGCATGTGTTGACAGAATGCAAGATGCATTTAGACCAAGCCCCCGTAAGTCAATTCGATGTGTACCACGTGCAAACTGCAGGAAGAAAGTCCAACTGTTCATAAAGTTTACATAAGCGGTTTCGCCTTTGCATACAAAGTGCAAATGGTCCAAGCATTGCAGCCAAATGATCTTGTATACATTCATGTATTCCATGCTGGCTTCCACAGATGCTGACAATACGTACTTGAAAAAATGCATATTTTCAGATGAAGATACGTTCCACAATTCTGGAAATGTGTATCATCAATCATTAGGATTCGGGGCTCTAAAAACCCATACAAAACACGTGAACACATCAGTTATCTTCATCTACATCTACATCTATATGATTACTCTGCTATACACAGTAAAGTGCCTGGCAGAGCGTTAAGTGAACCATCTTCATGCTGTCTCTCTACCGTTCCATTCGCGAACGGCGCGCCGGAAAAAAGCGCACTTAATTTTTTCTGCGCGAGCCCCTTCTCTTATTTTATCGTGATGATAATTTATCCCTATGTAGGCGGCTGCCAACAGAATATTTTCGCAATCGGAGGAAAAAACTGGTGATTGAAATTTCATGAGAAGAAACCGTCGTAACGAAAAACGCTTTTGTTTTAATGATTGCCACTCCAATTCACATATCGTGTCTATCCCACTATATCCCCTACTTCGCTATTATACAAAACGAGCCACCCTCCTTTGAACTTTTTCATTATCATCTGTCAGTCCCACCTGATACGGATCCAACAACGCACAGCAGTACTCCAGAGTAGGGCGGACAAGTGTAGTGCAAGCAGTCTCTTTAGTAGACCTGTTGCACCTTCTAAGTGTTCTGCCAATGAATCGCAGTCTTTGGTTTGCTCTACCCACAACATTATCTATGTGATCGTTCCAACTTAGATTATTTGTAACTGCAATCACTAAGTATTTAGTTGAATTTACAGCCTTCAGATTTGTGTGACTTATCGCGCAATCGAAATTTAGTGGATTTGTCTTACTACTCATGTGAATAAATTCACACTTTTCTTCATTCAGCGTCAATTGCTACTTTTCGCACCGTACAGATATTTTATCTAAATCATTTTCCAATTCGTTTTGGTCATCTGATGACTTTTCATGTCGGTAAATGACAGTATCATCTGCAAACAATCAAGGAGGGCTACTCAGATTGTCTCTTATGTCGCTAATATAGATCAGGAACAGTAGATGTCATATATCACTTCCTTGGGGAACGCCGGATATTACTTCAGTTTTATTCGATGCCTTTCCGTCTATTACAACGAACTATGACATTTCTGACAGGAAATCACGAATCCAGTCGCACAACTGAGGCGATATTCCGTAGGCACGCAGTTTGGTTAGAAGGTTGTGAGGAACGGTGTCGAAAGCCTTCTGGAAATCTAAAATATGGAATCAATTAGACATCCCATGTCGATAGCACTCATTACTTCATGAGTGTGAAGAGCTAGTTGTGTTTCACAAGAACGATATTTTCTGAATCCGTGATGGCTACGTGTCAATAAATCGTATTCTTCGAGGTACTTCATAACGTTCCAATACAGTGTATGTTCCAAAACCCTACTGCAAATCGACGTTAGTGATATAGGCCTGTAATTCAACGGATTACTCGTACTTCCCTTTTGGGTATTGGTGTGACTTGAGCAATTTACCAGTCTTTAGGTACGTATCATTCTACGAGCGAGCGATTGTATATAATTGCTAAATATGAAGCTATTGTATCAGTATACTCTAAAAGGAACCTGGCTGGTTATACAGTTTGGCCAGAGGCCTTGCCTTTATTAAGTGATTGAAGCTGCTTTCTGACACCGAGGATATTTACTCCTATGTTTATCATCTTGGCAGTTGTTCTTGATTGGAATTCATGAAAATTTACTTGGTCTAAACTGAAGCTGAATGTATGGGGTGGCCTGAGGCAGGAGAGGGTGATAGGCCAATTTTCCTACGCAGAAAAGCTGTAACAAATGGTGAATCCCCACAGCGGAGTTTGAACTGCAGCATCCACGGAATGACAGCCTGAGGTTCCTTGTCACGGTCCTCGCGGCTCCTTCCGTCAGAGGTTCGAGTTCTCCCTCGGGTATGGGTGTATATTGCCCGTAACGTAAGTTGTATAAGTTAGATGAAGCGGTGTGTAAGCTTAGGGACCCATGACCTCAGCAGTTTGCTCCCATAAGATATTACTGGAAATTTACAAATTTTTGCGGAATGACATTACCCGAGAGGTGATGGTCCAATCGCACGGCCCCTGCGCTCTCGCGATGACGTGCTGTTAGACGTCATGTATGGGTTTACGTCAAGGATCACATGTACGCAACACTAGTCAGTGATACTACTACCCTACGTACACGAAACAATGAAGCAATCAAAACTTTTGATGCTGCAGTGCTGAACTGTACATTGGCAGACCTTGAATGTCGCCTTGATGTTCTACAAACAATGAGTGGAGCATACATGAAATTATGGCATATCAGGAAAAAATGGCAGCCGCTAAACCATTTACAACAAACCACGATGCTCTACGTGAAAAAGTTGCGACGGTATGATTGTTTCTTCAAACGATAGCGCGTCTCTATGGACAGACTGTACATTCGTGATCCGACTATTTTCTCTGATTCCGTCATTAACCTTTGCCACAAGTTTTAATTTGTCACAACAAATGATCGTCCACTTCTTTCATCTTCAGGGACGTTCCCAAATCTCCCCGAAGCAAACTTCACCATTTTCTCATAGCGCTATCACTCACAATAGTGTCTCCGTATACTGCTCATAGTTCACTATGAATGTCTACAGATCTCACGTTTTTCGATTAGAGAAAACGGACACATTCATACTTCTAGCACATAACTCACAGACGCCGATGTCTTTTCCGATGATAGTGGCCAGTTTGATTTGTAGCAACGGCGCAAACAACAGTTCAACAACCTTTCCGCGGCACTGCCAGTCGCGTACTGGGCTGGGCGACACAGCTGTGCTATTACTCTGCTAGCCCCACTGCTCAGCGCAACAGACAGATTCGGAAATTACTTTCCGAACAGCTTTCGAACTTAACGCATTATATGTCTTTCTTTGGATGTCACGTTTGATATCTAATTTCCTGGCGTCTATCAGATTATTCTTTGAATTTTATTGCTTTGGAGTCGGGAAGTTCACGCTTCTAGGGTGGTCTCTGCATGACTAAAGGCATGAATTGTTGTTAAAGGCGACCATACTGGGTATCGAATGTTTTCTCTGTTCAATAGATCCTTGTATATATTCATCTGCCCCTTTTTTCTGAGCATACAAAGTGTACAGTAAAAAATGAAATATATATATATATATATATATATATATATATACTACTGGCCATTAAAGTTGCTACACCAAGAAGAAATACAGATGATAAACGGGTATTCATTGGACAAATATATTATACTAGAACTGACTTGTGATTACATTTTCACGCAGTTTGGGTGCATAGATCCTGAGAAATCAGTACCCAGAACAACCACCTCTGGCCCTAATAACGGCCTTGATACGCCTGGACATTGAGTCTAACAGAGATTGGATGGCATCTACAGGTACAGCTGCCCATGCAGCTTCAACACGATAACACAGTTCGTCAAGAATAGTGACTGGCGTATTGTGACGAGCCAGTTGCTCGGCTACCATTGACTAGATGTTTTCAATTGGTGAGAGATCTGGAGAATGTGCTGGCCAGGGCAGCAGTCGAACATTTTCTGTATCCAGAAAGTCCCGTACAGGACCTGCAACATGCGGTCGTGCATTATCCTGCTGAAATGTAGGGTTTCACAGGGATTGAATGAAGGGTAGAGCCACGGGTCGTAAAACATCTGAAACGTAACGTTCACTGTTCAAAGTGGCGTCAATGCGAACAAGAGGTGACAGACACGTGTATCCAATGGCACCCCATACCATCATGCCAGGTGATACGACAATATGGCGATGACGAATACACGCTTCCAATGTCCGTTCACCGCGATGTCGCCAAACATTGATGCGACCATCGTGATGCTGTAAACAGAACCTGGATTCATTCGAATAAATTTGCCACCCGTGCACCCAGGTTCGTCGTTGAGTACGCCATCACAAGCGCTCCTGTCTTTGATGCAGCATCTAGGGTAACCTCAGCTATGGTCTCCGAGCTGATAGTCCATGCTGCTGCAAACGTCGTCGAATTGTTCGTGTAGATGGTTGTTGTCTTGCAAACGTCCCCATCTGTTGACTCGGGGATCGATACGTAGCTTCACGATCAGTTACAGCCATGCGGATAAGATGCCTGTCATCTCAATTGCTAGTGATGCAAGGCCATTGAGATCCAGCACGGCGTTCCGTATTCCCCTCCTTTTCTCACCGATTCCATGTTCTGCTAACAGTCATTGGATCTCGACCAACGTGAGCAGCAATGTTACGATACGATAAACGGCAATCGAGATAGGCTACAATGCGACCTTTATCAAAGTCGGAAACGTGATGGTACACATTTCTCCTCCTTACACGAGGTATCACAACAATGTTTCACCAGGCAACGCCGGTCAACTGCTGTTTGTGTATGAGAAATCGGTTGGAAACTCTCCTCATGTCAGCACGTTGTAGGTGTTGCCACCGGCGCCAACGTTGTGTGAATGCTCTGAAAAGCTAATCATTTGCATATCACAGCATTTTCTTCCTGTCGGTTAAATTTCGCGTCTGTAGCACGTCATCATCGTGGTTTAGCAATTTTTGTGTGTATCAATTTCAATGGCCAGTAATATATATATATATTCCAAGAAATATACATGTGTGGGGTCATGGCTCAGCAGAGAGTGTGGGGAAAAGAAGATGGACAGTGAGAGCAGGAGGATAAAGTGGATATAGATAGGATGAAGAGGGAGATGAGCAGATAGAGGATGGGAGATGAAAAGGGCAGAGAGAAAGCGGAGGACGAGGAAATGGACGCACACAGGCAGAGGAGGAGATGGACAGAAATGGGGGGAGGAGCAGATGGAAGGAGAGAGGGGAGGAGGAAATGGACAGAAAGTGGGATAGGAAGAGGAGATGGACAGAGAGAGGGGGTGGATTAAGATTTGCACAGAGAGGGTTGAGCATGAAATGAGAAGAAGTAGGGGGTGGAGGCAGTGAACAATGGGGTGAAGGAAATGGACAAAGAGGGGAGAAGGAGGTTGACAGAGAGGGAGGAGAGGAGGAGATGCGCTAATAGAAGACTGGAATAAATAAAACCTTGGGCATTGGTAGTAATCAGGTGATACAAGAATAAAACTTCTTTCTTGTGGGATCATCGCTACAATTCACTTGTTACTCGTTTTCTGCTAGTGTACAAGTTCATATTGTGCGTCCGGTAATACAAATTTCTAAAATATTCATCAAACTGTTTTCAAATGCTTTTTGTTATGAGTTACAACATTTATTACATCAAGACGGTAATCATGGATTAGTGGTATGTAAACTGATGAGTCTTCATTGTTGGTCCTGCTAAAGATCAAACTGTTTGGTACAGGTACCATTTCTTGCCGTGAAAGGTGCCTGTTTGTCGGCCCTTTCATTGCCTCACTGTATATTTTACCTTTTTTAATGAATTTTAATATTTATTTACAGCCATTCTTGAGATCATTCAATAAACAATTTCAGTATACTGGGTGGTTATAATTAAAGTGACGGTTTCTGTGTGGAGCAGAGCGGGCTGCATACATCGCAGGACGCTGACACTTCTTAGGTATGTTCATTAACCGGTGTGCTCTTAGAGTAGGATGAAAACAATAACAGTTCCACTGTCTGTCACCAGGAGAAAATATGGCACTGTAAGCATTTAGAATGTGAAACGTATACTGTTTTGACATGAGTATGCTGTTTGTCACTGGGTAACGCATGTCGATTTCCTTCCTGAGATGACGGTTGATATAAAGGGTTATTGAGAAGAAAGACTATGTACTGCTGGTAAAGTTCTTTTATAAGAAAGGCAGCAATAGCAGCGCTGCATAATGGTAATATCGCCAAGAGAAAAAGCTGTGAAGAGATGATCTAAAGAATACGATCAAGCAATTTGAAGAAACAGGCGAACTTCTCTTCCTTAATCAATAGTTCAAAATATTTTGTATCGTATTTTACACCGGTATCCTTGCAAGGTTCAGAATGTGAATCAAATGAAGCCCCAAGATAGTTACAAAGCCGTGGCTTTCACCTTAGTCTTTTGGCGTACATGGAAAAGAATGACTAATGGCTGGGAAATATTCTTTGGACAGGGGAGACATATTTTAATTCATCTAGTGAAGTAAAGCCACAAAAATGTCGCCTATGGTGTTCTACTCCGGCACATTTTGTACAGAAACGTCCAGTGTACTTAGATTACATGACTGTGTGGTGTAGTTTCACATTCTCGTGCCGTTTTTTTTTTTTTTCGAGGAAATGACACCTCACGCGTCGGTTAGGTATACAGAGATATCTGCACGTTATAATGGACTCCTTGTGCAACACATGATACCAGATTTTCAAGAACGCAACTGTGTCCGCACCGCTATTTTCATACAAGATGGGGTGACACCACAAGTCGCATGACAGGTGAAAGATTCGCTTCGAGAAACTATCAGTAACGACTACATCGCCTCTAGGCACTCGATGTGTGGTCTTCCAGATTCCTCGACCTACTTCCATGCAACCGTTGATTGTGGGGACATCTGAAAGACTGTGTCTATCAGGGGTGTATTCAGACTCATCCTGATTGGGAGGTTGGCATATGACGACATACCGCTCTGATTACGTCGGATACATTCTAAGAAACTGTCGATGTTGGGAGAGACTGAACGCATGTTGTGACTTGCGACCAAATCCTAATAAAGTTCCAGAATCACTACTATCACTGGTTTGATCGTTCCTCCTCTTTTCCTGCGTCACATCACATTCTGGCTGTTTACAAGGACATATTTTCACCTGGTTACAAAAAAGGAACTATTATTTTTTCAGAATACTCTGCGAGTCCTCCGATTAATGATCTACAATGTTTCAGCGTCCTACGACGTATACAGACCGTACAGCAGCGCTCAGAACACCGTCAGTTTAATTATAACCACACAGTAAAACGATATAAGCTTTTTCACAAACTCTTTGCTAAGTCACTATGTCAGTATTGTGTCTCTGACGAGCCTATTTGCTCTCAGCCAATAGCATTTGTTGGCGGGTTTCAAGTAATGTGTCTTCCATGATCGAAACGCGTTGGCTTTTACTGTGTCTTGTCTGTTTCCGGTATAAATAATGTTATGGTTTATATTTCGATTTTCCAAACTTTTGTTAATTTCTTATATGTTTATCATCTCCTATTTATCCATCTTAAATGCAAGAATCTGGTTTATCTTAGAAAAAAATTCCGGAGTTTATGTCTTAAAGTTATAATACGCCATATAAGTCTACCTAAATTCCTATCTTTTACTCATAAAACGTCAATTTTAAGATTTTCTTTTCTTAATTACTTTTAAGTCTGTAAGTATTTAAACCTGCAATATTATTAACCTTATTAAAAACAAGAAATAACAATTAAGTTTCACATTCTGTACATGTACAATTTCGTATTGTGTAAGTACGGCCCATCACAGTAACCAGGCGGCAGATAATTTCTAAATGACAGAAAATAAATAAATAAATAAATAAAAAATTAAGTTGAAGACATATTTTCGAAACGACATGAAGTCATCATTGTTTGATGAGGAGCTATGCTGTTGAGAAAACTTTACCATCTACAAGAATTCAATTAATACCAATTCAGCGTACGTTCAGAGCTGGGGTATAGTTTTCCGTGTGAGATCACCTGGCTTTGTTTACAAGTATCGCTCTGTAAACAAGTATTTTGTTGTGTTTATACAGAGTGGGATGGATGCAAAGAAGTTGTAAATTCATAATTGCTTGGAAGCTGGTTACTGCATCAGCTATAACTTTATTTCATTCCACACTAACTTAAATTCACCGATATTAAGTGTTTTGGTGTGTAAGACTACTTTTTTTACTGGTTATTCTGGATTTAGTATCCCATGAGGTTTTCTCGGTTTCTGAGGCTGAGTACAGTTAGATTATACCCACGAGCTTGCAAACTGTGTCAGTTGTCTTTAAAGGTCGGTACATTCATGACTGAAATCATGTGTTGCGAGCTTACTTCCCAGAAACAAACAGTACATCTACTTGCTTCATTTCAGTGTGCTACACTAATGAGCCACCATCTAGTCTTGATATGGAAGTCAAATTCGTTATTCATAGTCACTCTAATATATCATCACTCAACTGCTGAGCAGGCATTGAAAATTATAAATAGTAATCAATATAAATTCTATGCATGCCAGTTAGCTTTCAGGAGTTGAATAAGGTAAGGCTACATAATTATGATAGTGATGTGAGACTTGCGGTTGCACTGCTTCACTGAACTACTGTGATAACATGTATGACGAGAAGTAAAACATTTATTAAATAACCTATCAGCTAATTAATACCAGTGGCAACGGCCTTGCCGCAGTGGATACACTGGTTCCCGTGAGATCACCGAAGTTAAGCGTTGTTGGGGGTGGCCCGTACTTGGATGAGAGACCATCCGGGCTGCCATGCGCTGTTGACATTTTTCGGGATTCACTTAGCCTCGTGATGCCAATTAAGGAGCTACTCGACCGAACAGTAGCGGCTCCGGTCAAAGAAAATCATCGTAACAACCGGGAGAGCGGTGTGCTGACCACCCGACCATCCTATCCGCATCCTCCTCTGAGGATGACACGGCGGTCGGATGGTCCCGATGGGCCACTTGTGGCCTGATGACGGAGTGCTAATTAATACCATTGAGGTGAAAAAAGTCATGGGACACCTAATGTTGAGTTCGACCTCCTTTTGCTTCACGGAGTGCAACAACTCGATGTGTAAGGACTCAACAGTTATATGGTTGCGTGGTGCCTGTTCTTTCGGTTCGAATATGTCCGAAAGAACAGACACCACTGGAATGTGCAGATGTGATAAATATTATACACTCCTGGAAATTGAAATAAGAACACCGTGAATTCATTGTCCCAGGAAGGGAAAACTTTATTGACACATTCCTGGGGTCAGATACATCACATGATCACACTGACATAGCCACAGGCACATAGACACAGGCAACAGAGCATGCACAATGTCAGCACTAGTACAGTGTATATCCACCTTTCGCACCAATGCAGGCTGCTATTCTCCCATGGAGACGATCGTAGAGATGCTGGATGTAGTCCTGTGGAACGGCTTGCCATGCCATTTCCACCTGGCGCCTCAGTTGGACCAGCGTTCGTGCTGGACGTGCAGACCGCGTGAGACGACGCTTCATCCAGTCCCAAACATGCTCAATGGGGGACAGATTCGGAGATCTTGCTGGCCAGGGTAGTTGACTTACACCTTGTAGAGCACGTTGGGTGGCACGAGATACATGCGGACGTGCATTGTCCTGTTGGAACAGCAAGTTCCCTTGCCGGTCTAGGAATGGTAGAACGATGCGTTCGATGACGGTTTGGATGTACCGTGCACTATTCAGTGTCCCCTCAACGATCACCAGAGGTGTACAGCCAGTGTAGGAGATCGCTCCCCACACCATGATGCCGGGTGTTGGCCCTGTGTGTCTCGGTCGTATGCAGTCCTGATTGTGGCGCTCACCTGCACGGCGCCAAACACGCATACGACCATCATTGGCACCAAGGCAGAAGCGACTCTCATCGCTGAAGACGACACGTCTCCATTTGTCCCTCCATCCACGCCTGTCGCGACACCACTGGAGGCGGGCTGCACGATGTTGGCGCGTGAGCGGAAGACGGCCTAACGGTGTGCGGGACCGTAGCCCAGCTTCATGGAGACGGTTGCGAATGGTCCTCGCCGATACCCCAGGAGCAACAGTGTCCCTAATTTGCTGGGAAGTGGCGGTGCGGTCCCCTACGGCACTGCGTAGGATCCTACGGTCTTGGCGTGCATCCTTGCGTCGCTGGGGTCCGGTCCCAGGTCGACGGGCACGTGCACCTTCCGCCGACCACTGGCGACGACATCGATGTACTGTGGAGACCTCACCCCCCACGTGTTGAGCAATTCGGCGGTACGTCCACCCGGCCTCCCGCGTGCCCACTATACGCCCTCGCTCAAAGTCCGTCAAGTGCACATACGGTTCACGTCCACGCTGTCGCGGCATGCTACCAGTGTTAAAGACTGCGATGGAGCTCCGTATGCCACGGCAAACTGGCTGACACTGACGGCGGCGGTGCACAAATGCTGCGCAGCTAGCGCCATTCGACGGCCAACACCGCGGTTCCTGGTGTGTCCGCTGTGCCGTGCGTGTGATCATTGCTTGTACAGCCCTCTCGCAGTGTCCGGAGCAAGTATGGTGGGTCTGACACACCGGTGTCAATGTGTTCTTTTTTCCATTTCCAGGAGTGTATAAATTGAGGGTCAGGAGGGAGAAAGGAAAGGGAAGGGGAGCAACTATTGATGTCAGCTGCATCGGACCTTTATGTGGAATCAGCGGCCAGGAGTAAAAATGTGTGTCTTACCAAGCTTCAAACCCAGGATCTGTTTACTAGCTAGATGCGTTAACCACTGTGCCATCCAGACACAGTGTTTATCGCAGTTGTGCACACTGTCTCGATACACCACCGCACCGATCCACATTCCCAGCTACCGCCATATATACGCAGGCCCTTCCATGTCCTCTATGGTCACTACTTTCAGATTCCCTCAGGAGGTCGAACACCCCATTGCATCTGCATCAATAGTTCCTTCCCCTTCTTTTCCCAGGCACCCCGCATTCACACAACTGATTCGCCTCGATGGATAATGTATCAACCTCCTTCGGTGCCGATGCACAATTACGTTCGAACTCCTGTGGGAATTTCTGATCAGTCAGTATGGAGGACATGGTTGGGGATTACAAATAGGTGGCGCTAGATAGCAATATGGGTCGACAGGCAGGCGTGCCGCGATAATCCGCGCTCTTGTGAAAAACACTGCGTCAGGATGGCGCATTGGCTAGTGCAACAGCGGGCTAGTAAACAGAAGATCCCAGGTTCGAGTCGCGGTCTGGCACATTTTCGCTCATCTTTACTGATTCTGCGTAACGTCCATAAGCAGCTGACATCAGCATTTCCTTCCTTTTCCTTTCCTTTTCCCCCCCATCTACCCTCAGTTCACATCTCCGTAAGAATAGGCACCATGCGCACACGTTATTGATCGCCTGGATAGGAAACAAATCCACCACCCTCGGTGCGGATGCACTATTACGTTTGACCTTCTGCGGTAATCTCAAAGTAGTGAGCATAGAGGACATGGATGGGGACTCTGGGTAGGTTGCGCTACACGGGAATGTGGTTCGGCGGGAAGGCGTACCAAGAGGCTCTGTGCAATTGAGATAAACTCTGTGTCTGGATGGCGCAGTGGTTAACGCAGCTGCCTACTAAGCGGGTGATACCGATTTTGAGGCACACATTTTCACACGTTGCCGCTGATTTCATATAAAGTGCCGATGCAGCTGACGGCAGTAATTCCTTTTCTTTCCTTCCGTTTCTCCCTCCTTCACGCTCTGTTTACGTAATATGGTCTAAACTAGTCGGTGGAAGTCCCCTGCACAAATATTTAACCCCTATAGGCGTCCATAAATGCGAAAGAGTTTCCTGTTTAGAAGTTTGTACGCGAACTGACCTCTCGATTACGTCCCATAAATGTTAGATGAGATTTAGGGGCTGTCTGGGTGGCCAAATCAGTCGCTCGAATTGTCGAGAACGTTCTTCAAACCAATCGCGAACAATTGACCTCGTATCAACAAATAATCTTGAGTTAATAACGAGCATCAAACGGATACAGAGATTAGTGAACACAAGGTTGTCGTAGCGAGATTGAACATTGTAACCCCCAAATCCTCCAAAAATAAACGAAAAATATACCTATTCAAAAAAGCAAATAAAAATTAAATTGACGCCTTCCTGACTACAATCTCCACTCCTTCTAAATTTATAATAAAGTGTAGATCAGACGTGGCTTGAATTCAAAGAAACAGTATCGGCGGCAATTGAGTGATCTTTACCAAATAAATTAACAAACGACGCAGCTGATCCTCCTTGGTACACAAAGCGGGTCAGAATACTGTTGCAGAAACAACAAAAGACACATGCCAAACTTAAAAAGACGCCAAATCCCCAAGATTGGCGAGCTTTTACAGAGGCTCGCAATTTAGCGAGGACTTCAATGCGAAATGCTTCTAATAGATTCCACAACGAAACTTTGTCTCGAAACCCTGCAGAGAATCCAGAGAGATTCTGGTCCTATGTGAAGTATGTTAGCGGCAAGAAACAATCAGTGCCAATGCGATAGCAATGGAGATACTATTGAAGACACTGTTACCAAAGCAGAGTTACTAAACACAGTCTTCCGAAACGCCCTCACAAAGGAAGACGAAGTAAATATTCCAGAATTAGAACCAAGAACAGCTGCCAACATGAGTAACATAGAAGTAAATATCCTTGGAGTAGTGAAGCAACTTAAATCACTTAATAAAAGCAAATCTTCTGGTCCAGTCTGTATACCAGTTAGGTTCCTTTTAGAATATCCTGATCCATTAGCTCCATACTTAACAATCATATGCAACCGTTCGCTCGACAAAAGATCTGCACCCAAAGATTGGAAAGTTGCACAGGTCACACTATGTTCAAGAAGAGTAGTAGGGGTAATCCACTAAATTACGAGCCCATATCATTAACGTCAATACGCAGCGGGATTTCGAAACATATAGTGCGTTCGAACATTATGAATTACCTCGAAGAAACGGTCTATCGATACACAGTCAACGTGGATTTAGAAAACATCGTTCTTGTGAAACACAACTAACTCTTTATTCGCATGAAGTGCTGAGTGCTATTGACAAGGCATGTGTGCTTGATTCCGTACTTCTGGATTTCCGGAAGGTTTTGATGTTGTACCTCATAACCGGTTTGTAGTGAAATTTCGTGCGTATGGAATATCGTCTCAGTTAGGTGACTGCATTTGTAATTTCCTGTCAGGGAGGTCACAGTTCGTAGTAATTGACGGAAAGTCACCGAGTAAAACATAAGCGATTTCAGGCGTTCCCCAAGGTAGTGTTATAGGTTATTTGCTCTTCCTTCTCTATATAAAAGATTTGGGAGACAATCTGAGCAGCTGCCTTAGGTTGTTTGCAGATGATGCTGTCGTTTATCGACTAGTACAGTCATCAGAAATTCAAAACAAATTGCAAAGCCATTTAGAAGAGATATCTGAATGGTGCTAAAATTGACACTTGACCATAAACAACGAAAAGTATGAGGTCATCCACACGAGTGCTAAAAGGAATCCGTTGAACTTCGCTTATACGATAAATCAGTTAAATTTAAAGGACCTAAATACAACTAAATACAAGGGCCGTTTTTGTTTCAAGTTCTGATCACCTTGTATAGAAGCTACGCGAGTGGCAGAAAGTGGAGATGAGCTGTAGTCTACTGCGCAACTCTCGCACTACACACTCAGCCATTGCCGACCTCAACGCATCAGTCTGCGTTGCACTACAGCCACGTAAACATGGCTGCCGTCATTGTTGCTTCCGCCAAGTGTGAATCACGAAGCAGAAGGGAATAGAGCAGAAATTTATTGGAGAATGAGCCGAGTGTACGGTGATAGCTTCACGACTGATGGTGGTGTGCGTGAATCGTGCCAAAAGTTTAAAGATGTACGAAATGACGTGCATGATGAAGGGGATCAAGGTTGCATGTCTGTCGTTGCAGCCGACCTTGTTGCATGAGTTGACAAAATTGTTAGAGAAAATCGTAGATTCACCATAACTGCTTTGTCTATGGAAATTCCGAAAGTTTCAATATCTGTCGTACACTCTATCGTTAGGCTCCATAAAATGTTTTGCTCGTTGGGTTCCAAGAATGTTGACGGACGCCCACAAAAGTCACCAAATGGTGTCAGCTTTGAATTTCCTTGACAGTTATCACGATGAGAACTTTTTGAAATGAATTGTTACTGGTGATAAATCTTGGATCCAATACGACAACCCGGAAATAAAACGACAATCACAGCAATCGATGTATCCAGATTCACCAAACAAAACAAAAAATTCAAACAAACATTTAATAACAGAAATGTTATGGCTACTGTTTTTTGGAACCAAAAAAGTGTGTTGCTTGTAGAGTTTATGCAGCCCAGAACCACTATCAATGCAGCTAGTTATTGTGAAACTTTACGACGTTTGCAGAGAGCCATTCAAAACAAACGAAGAGGAATGCTGACTTCAGGAATTGTGTTGATCGATGACAATTATCGACCACAAACTGCTTGCACAATCCAACGGCTCCTTGAACAATTTCAGTGGGACATTTTTGATCATCCGCCATACACTCTTGACTTGGCACCCAGCAACTTCCACTTTTTCCCTGAATTGAAGACATGGCTAGGAGGGCACGAAGATCTTCAAAACAACGTCAATGCTCATTTGACATCATTGGTGGCAACATTTTTTGAAGAGGGTATTGCAAAGCTTGTCCACGAGTACGATAAATGTCTCAATCTTTTCGGTGATTATGTTGAAACAGAACCATAAGTGCACAAAACTTTTGGTATTAAAATAATTGTTTTCTATGAACTTGTCTTTTATTTATAGCCTATCAGAGGTTGAAGAAAATGGCCTTCGTACCTAGGAATTACAATTACGAACAACTGAAATAGGAAGGAACACACAGAAAATGTTGTGAGGAAGGCTAACAAAAGACTGCGTTTTTTTGGCAGGACACTTAGAAAATGTAACAGTCAACTCCAGAGTTGACTGTGTTTCATTAGACCAGAACTTTGAATCTGAACTGTCCTTCTGGAAATTTATCTTGTACAGTGTTTAAGGGTTCAGACCTTCAGCTTTACACTGTCCCATCAGGACTGCAAATGGCTATCAATGTGCTTTGTGTCTTTACTGGTTACTGACAGTTCCTAGTAGTGTTTGTATTCTTCTTAAGACCCTTCATTCCTATATTTTGTTTATGTTTATTCATTGTTCCACCAGTAGTGACTGCCTCGTCGAGGCCTTCGGCGCCCCAATATAAATATTATTGCCTACTACTCGAGAAGAGACTTCCTTCTCAGTACTGTTCTTCCTTATTCAAGAAGCAATTGTCTTAGTGGAGTGATTAATTCTTCAGTTGTACTAAACCACACGTTACAATAGATTCTCTCTCTTTTTTTTTTTTAAGAAACTTTGATCTGAAGCATCTACATGAACAGTTTCTTCTCCGTCCAATCAAGCGAACGCAACAGTTTTGGCTCCTCCATTGGCGTTCTAATATGCTTTGGAGAGGGAAAGTGAATCTCTGAGAGGAGTGCAGATAGGTGCCTGCAAAACAAACAAAAAATTAACTATGCGTATTTTTTAGATATGATAATTATGACCTTATGACTACAGATGATGCTGTCATTAATCGACAAGTAAAGTTATCAGAAAATTGTAAAACGATATAGAAAATAGATCTGTATGGTGCGAAAATTGGCAATTCACCCTAAATAATGAAAACTGTGTGGTCATGAACATGAGTTCTGAAAGGAATCCGTTAAACTACGGTTACACGATAAATCAGTAAAATCTAAAGACCATAAATTCAACTAAACACCTAGGAATTACAGTTACGAACAACTGAAATTGGAAAGAACACACAGAAAATGTTGTGGAGAAGGGAAACCAAAGACTTTGTTTTATTGGCTGAACATTTAGAAAATGTAACAGATCTACTGAGGAGACAGTGTACACTTCGCTTGTCCGTCCTCTTTTAGAATACTGCTGCGGTTTGGGATCCTTACCAGATAGAATTGACGGAGTACATCGAAAAAGTTAAAACACGGGCAGCACGTTTTGTATTATCGCGAAATGTGGGAGAGAGTGTCACTGAAACGATACAGGATTTGGGCTGGACATCATTAAAACAAAGGCGGTTTTCATTACGATGGAAGCTTCTCACGAAATTCCAATCACTAACTTTCCCCTCCGAATGCGAAAATATTTTGTTGACGCCGACCCACATAGGAAGAAACGATCACCACGATAAGATAAGGGAAATCAGAGCTCGCACGGAAAGATACAGGTAATCGATCTTTCCGCGCGCTATACGAGACTGGAATAATAGAGATTTGTGAAGGTGGTTCGACGAACCCTCTGCTAGGCACTTAAATGTGATTTGCAGAGTATCCCTGTAGATGTAGCAAGTTTTGTGACGAGGAGCTTGTAGAACTTAAAATGACATTATTGCTTCCATTGCATACCTCGTCAAAGGGCCATAACATAACAACGTGATAAGGACAATAGGGTGTGTGTAGAAGGATTAAATACAGCCTTTCTTTGTGTTACATCAGTATGTGACATATGACAGGGAGTGCGGGGAGGGGAGCATAGTGCCTTTCACAAAAAGTGGTTCAAATGGCTCTGAGCACTATGGGACTTAACTGCTGTAGTCATCAGTCCCCTAGAACTTAGAACTGCTTAAACCTAACTAACCTAAGGACCTCACACACACATCCATGCCCGAGGGAGGATTCGAACCTGCGACCGTAGCGGTCGCGCGGTTCCAGACTGCAGCGCCTAGAACCGCTCGGCCACTTCGGCCGACGTGTCTTTCACCGTGCAGTGTATAGTGACTTAAGTTTTAAACAGATGAAGATATGTGTTGTTCTTGGTTCTTTACGATTACTGTCAATATGATGTGAAGAAAAACTGAGATGATTTGTCACAATATTAGAGTCTGAGTGTCACAGAGAAAGAGGACTATTATGCCACTTTCTTCCTTAAACGTTACAATCTTAATTCCACGGAAAACTCTATTCCAGCAGGGCATTTCACAGCCATTAGGTGTAACAAGCTGGGAGCGTTGCGTCCGTTTGTGGTTACGTGGTCTCGCATATAAGGCAGGGATCTAGGTCACTGTTTAGCAGCGAGCGAAGTGGCGCTGTGCCAAATGTGTGGCTACGAGCTAGTCCGGCACAGATGCAGTATGGTCCTAGTTTTCCTAGCATTTTCATGATTGCTTCAGTTGTTTGCTAGGAAATCGGCCTTGTTACTGAATAAAATAGACTGGCTAATGCCTAATTTTATCGACTTCGCAAGGGCGCTTTATTCTGTCGAGGGGACTGGGTGTAAAACACAGCTATAGAGAAGTAACGTGTAGTATCCGTGAAAAACAATAACAGATAGAAGCAGAGTATTAGGACAGACAGAAAGACAAAGCTGTGTTGTATAACGTAAGACTGCAGCTTACCTTCCCTGTTATTTTGCTTAAATATCGACGCAAAAATGATCAAAATGAAAGAAAATTTCAGTAAATTGATCGAAGCGTAATTAATAACCACAGAATTCTTAGGTTTGCTGACGGAATAACCCTTCCGACCGAAAGTAAGCAAGTAAGTATATCTTAAAAGATTTATTGAATGCTGTGGACAGTATATTTGTCTCAGTATATTGTTAAGGATAAACACAATAAAACAATCTTGACAAAGACTAGCAGGAATGAGGATATAATCTTGTTAAACATCAACATTAAGGAACACACACTAGAAGGACTGAACTATCGCCAGGAAAGCCGGCCGGAGTGGCCGAGCGGTTCTAGGCGCTTCAGTCTGGAACCGTGCGACCGCTGCGGTCGCAGGTTCGAATCCTGCCTCGTGCATGGATGTGTGTGATGTCCTTAGGTTAGTAGCTTTAAGTAGTTCTAAGTCCTAGGGAACTGATGACCTCAGATGTTAAGTCCCATAGTGCTCAGAGCCATTTGAACCATATCGCCAGGAACGCAGTTATTTAGAAGGTGGCTGTAGCAAGAAAGATATCGAGCGCTAGTGGAGAACGATTTCTTAAGAAAATCGACGCTACTTGTATCAAATGTCGAAATGGATTGAATGAAGATTTCTCCGATACAATAAATCTAGAGCTTGGAATGATATTCAAGTGAAACGTAGGCCGGCTAAAAAGCGGAAAGTTAGAAACTTCTAGCACATAATATTTGGTTCTACTGAAGGAATTTAGAAATTACGTGGAAAATGAAATAGTATACGTAGATACACTAGAAAGAATAAGAGAAAGGAGGTTTTCCTTACCATAAGAGGTAAAAAGTTTCCGGAATACTTGCGATGGCATCCAGGACAGCAATCTTGGATCTGAGAAAAGCAGTTAAGGGGAAAGTTGTAGGAGCAGACACAGTTTATTTGAATACGAAACGAGATTTTCGAAGCTGTTGCGTTTAATGGGTATCAGGAATGGAAAGATAAGCATAAAATAAGAATAGCTGAAGAACAAATTAAACCAGTCCAAAAACTGAATAAAAAAGAATAAAAAATCAAAACTGATAGACGTATTATGGACAAAGTGGAACAAGGAAAGTTGTGGCGCAGTTTAGGAGCCTATAGCGCACATAGTTCTCATTTAGCGTATTTTACGGAACATAAAACGCTACGGACCATACGACGCACCTTAATTTTTAAGTATTTTTTAAATTCATTTTGGGTATCATCCAACATCCATTTGTTCCGTTCCCCTCTCACATACATTTTAAATGGTTTATTTATTGAGACATTAACACGTTGCAGTTGTGAAGGAAATCCCCCCGGAATAACAGCAAGCTCTTCACTTCCCTGTATCAACTTCGCTTTGACAGAATTTTCCAAACGATTACTAAATTGATCCAGCACAAGAAGAGAACTCTTCTTCGATAAAGCACCTTTCCTTCTCTCCCCAACGAGCGAGGTGGCGCAGTGGTTAGACATTGGACTCGCATTCGGGAGGACGACGGTTCAATCCCGCGCCCGGCCATCCAGATTTAGGTTTTCCGTGATTTCCCTAAATCACTCCAGGCAAATACCAGGATGGTTCCTCTGAAAGGGCACGGCCGATTTCCTTCCCCGTCCTTCCCTAATCCGATGAGGCCGATGACCTCGCTGTCTGGTCTCCTTCCCCCCAAAACAAAACAACACCCAACCTTCTCTCCCACACTCTGTTAATCCACAATTTTATGCCAGCCTCGACAATACAATGTGCAAGGACAACAGTGTAGTGCATTTTCTTCATGTCCACTTATTTTTATAGTTACAGTTTTACCACATTTCATGTTACTCGGCGCATCAAATGTCAGAGTAGCTTCGTCCATATTTGCTATGTGGTTTAGTTCTACCCTGCTTTTCTTTCGATGTTGAATAATAAAGCAATGGGAAGATATTTTCTCTTCATACTCTTGTGACATTTTCTGAGATATTTTGGTTTTGGTTCGCATGTTAAGTCCACGACGCTTTATAAATCTGTAGCACCAACCAACACCACCCTTAGTCTGTTAAGTTCCACCGTAGCGCTAGCTTACGGGCGTGTGTTTGAATCAGTTTCGTGTTAATTACAATGCGATTTTGATGGTGTCCTTGAATCCATTTCAATACGTCATCTTCAAATTTTGGCCATTTATTACTCAGTTCTCTATTTGCACATTTAGTTTTCCTCATTTTTTTAAGTTCTTCTTTGTTAGTCCACCAGCTGCGAATGGCCTTTTCTATTGATGGAGGCCTAAATGCCACTCAGCTACTCTATTTCCATGTTCTTATGCGTATGCTGTTACTTTCAATTTATGGCCCTCATTATATGAATACCTTTTATTTTTTCCATTACTAAACTACCTACTAACAAAAATATTATACTGTTAACGATAACACAAATCAGTTTCAATTCAAGTTCACTGGCACCATAGACTGCAATGGCGCATCATCGGTTAGACAGTGTTCTGGGTTTGTGATGGTGGAGAGGGAGAAAATTGTTTAAATGGCTCTGAGCACTATGGGACTTAACGTCTGAGGTCATCAGTCCCCTAGAACTTAGAACTACTAAAACATAACTAACTTAAGGACATCAAACACATCCATGTCCGAGGCAGGATTCGAACCTGCGACCGTAGCGTTAGCGCGGAGAGGGAGAGAGACAGTGTTAGGAAGCATGTGAATCTCCGCAACTCATGTTCGTCGCATCGGTGCACGGCTGCTGTCAGTTGAATCCAATGTTTCCAGATAGATATATACTAAAGACGCAAAGAAACTAGTACATCGGCCTAATACCTTGCAGGGCCCCGCGAGCATGCAGAAGTGCCGCAAAAAGACGTGGCATGAACTCGACTAATGCCTGAAATAGTGCTGGAGGGAACTGACACCATGAATCCTGCAGGCTGTCCATAAATCCGTAAGAGTGCGAGGGGGAGGAGATCTCTTCTGAACAGCACGTTGCAGGACATCCTAGATATGCTCAATAATGATCATGTCTGGGGAGTTTGGTGGCCAGCGGAATTGTTTAAACTCAAAAGAGTGTTCCTGGAGCCACTCTGTAGAAATTCTGAATGTGTGGGGTGTTGCATTATCGGGCTGGAATTGCCCAAGACCTTCAGAATGCACAATGGACACAAATGGATGCAAGCGATCGGACAGTATGCTTACGTGCGTGTCACCTATCAGAGTCGTATCTACACGTATCAGGGGTCCCATATCACTCCAACTGAAGACGCCCCACACCATTACAGATCCTCCACCATCTTAAACAGTACCCTGCCGACATGCAAGGTCCATGGATTCATGAGGTGGTCTCCATACCCTTACACGTCCATCCGCTCGATACAATTTGAAACGAGACTCGTCCGACCAGGCAACATGTTTCCAGTCATCAACAGTCCATTGACGGGCCCAGGCAAGGCGTAAGGCTTTGTGTCGTGCAGTCATCAAGGGTACCGAGTGAGCCTTCAGCTCCCAACGACTATATCTATGATTTTTCGTTGAATGGTTCACATACTGACACTTGTTGATGGCCCAGCACTGAAATCTTCTGCAGTTTGCGGAAGGGTTGCACTTCTGTCTCGTTAAACGATGTTCTTCAGTCGTCGTTGGACTCGTTGTTGCAGGATGTTTTTCAGGCCGCAGCGATGTCGGAGATTTAATGTTTTACCACATTCCTGATATTCACGGTACACTCGTGAAGTAGTAGTACGTGAAAGTCCCCACTTCATCGCTTCCTCGTAGGTGCCGTGTTCCAGCGCTCGTGCGCCGACTATAACACCAAGAGGAAACTCACTTAAATGTTGATAAGATGCCGTTGTAGCGGCAGTAAGCGATCTAACAACTAAGCCAGACATTTGTCTTATATAGTTGGTGCCGATCGCAACGCCATATTCTGCCTGTTTACGTATCTCTGTATTTGAATAAGCATGCCTATACCAGTTTTTCTTTTCTTTTTTTTTTTTTTTTTTTTTTGGCGCTTCAATGTAGGTTTCCTGCAAAAACGAATATATAGCCTTTTTTAACTGGCTGGAATTTTAAATCAAACACTGGTCTTTTTTAAATTAATTTCGAGTATTAGACGCGCCTGAATTTTGGACGCAGTTTTTCGAAGAAAAAAGTGCGTCTTATAGTTTGTAAAATCCGGTAAGTTCCTAATTGATCGTTGTATGCAGTAATGTGTACACTGAACGAAACAGGCATCTTCCGCATTTGAAATTGCACTCTTTATATTCATCCCATTTGCAAATAAATATGTTTGCTTTTTTGTCCCTTTCGTGCAGACATGATTCATTATAGGTGAGGTTTGAACAACTGTTCAGATACAGCATCTCTGGACGGTGAAACGTTAACATTAATTTCAGGTTGAATAACACAAGCCACATGTGTCATGATACACGCTTTGGTACAAAAAAATCTTTGTTTGTGATAAGTTTGAGCGAAAAGCGATAAATACTGACCAAACAAGTAAAGGACCCATCAAGATTCATTGACTGGTCCATGGAAGTATGTACTTTGTGTCCGTGTCAGTGTGGATTGGAGTCATCTGAAACGTAATGAAATTAAATGTTGCGTTGAGACACAAACTTTTTTTCGATGTTTTGAACAGCTTAACAACAACTAACGCCATAACGTGAAGGAGCTAGCCCAAAAATGATAGGACATCTTAAATTGTTGGTTAACGGTAATCTGCGGAAAGTATAAAGTTATTTACGACCATTATTAGGTAGCTCAGGTGTAACGAATTTATAAAACAAAATACTGGTCCGAAAAGAACATAGATCGCGCGAAAACGAACTGAAAAAAATTTCCTTATGAGAAAGGATCTACAACATAATACAAGAGAGAAATGTATGTGTGGGTTGCTGTTGCTGTGAATACAGCGAGCACCTTATTCTACTTGAAACTCGAACCCCTTTCAGAATAGGTCTAATTAAGACTGCAATGCAGTTTAAAACAGTTCTGCACATTGGAGATGTGATCTGTCGTAATAAAATTTAATAGCGCTGAACTATCTATAAATTCTGATAGGGTCTTGAACACATAATGTTAGGGCAGATTAAAATGAAGTAGCCGTCAGTCTGCGGCAGTTCTATATAGACAATGTACGTTCTAAAAATGAAAATAAAATTAGTTTTTAACAAGAACATCCTAGAATTGGTTTCAGTGTTCTCAGAAATCAACCCAGTGATTTATTTTGCCTCAACTTTCTGACAATGAGTAATCATTAAATTAGTTTTACATCTTTCAGTAGAGTAAAAAAAAAAAAAATTAAGTCCTCTTGCTTTGTCATATCACTGATTTCAAATTCCATTGTTCCTATGCCGAAAATACCTTCAGTGGAAAGATAAAATCCTATATTAGTTTTATGATAAAGATTACTGAGATCCAACATTGAAAATATATTTTGTCAATTGAGTATGGAATGTAGTCTTGCTGTAACAAAATTTCTTAGAGGACACAAAATGCAGTTAATGAGAAAATTGGGCCTTTTATAACGAAATCAGGCAAATATGGTAACAAACCGGTTACAACATTTTTTTGTAAGAATAAACCACAGTTTGACGCAATTACTATAAAAATTGAAAGCAACTGTTAATGAGATAAAAATAAAGAAAAGAAGTTAAGCAAGCGATTTAAAGAATTACTCAGAAAATAATGAAAACCGTATCTAATACCTCAAAAAAGAAAAATGCCCCTAACTTAACATACTAAGTTCCAAATAATATGTTCAGATAATCTAATTTTCCTCTAGACTCATAAAAATTTACGTAAAAGTTCAACTTTATCTACTCTGTTTCATATATTTCTAACATATATGTAAGTTTCTCACAAAACGCAAGAATACAGTTCTCCTATCTTAGCTAACAGTTAAAGAAAAAAAGAAAAGAAGTACAAATTATGCCCAAGCTTGAGACAAGCGTGGTCTAATAACTTATGCCTCTCAAAAGAAGAAAAAAAATTACAAAATGTCAGCTCTTAAGTATTACTTTCTACAGGAATTATTTAATACTTGCAGGAACTCTTACCAACGAGTACAGCGAAATAGAACATTAATAATCTTTATCTGTGATAATATGTTCCACTTATTAAAAACCACGGCTATAGTGCGTCTAGTTAACGGACTGACATCTGGGGCCACTAGGACTTCCAAGTGCCACTAGAACACTTCATCGTCAGCTTTGATTATTTCCTCAAGATACAAGTTTATGAAAATAAACAGAATATAGAACTGCATAAATATTTTTTTCCTACTTGTCCACTAAATGCAGAGTTCTTATATTTACTGCAAAAAAAAAAGTGTGATTCCTACTTGTTTAATGACAAGCAGCATTAAACAAAAATCCGTTTCTATCTACAACATACTAGTGAGGCAGATGTGGAAATACCACTACCGTCTTCTAAATGAAAAGTAACATTACTAAGAGTGAACGTAAAGTAAAGATCATCGTTTTGTCCCTCAACAGTGTCTGCATTATAACAGATTAATTGAATTTATCAGTCCTAAACACTGTGAAGATTTGCATCGTGTTGCACCGCTTCACAAACCGAGGTACCTTATGACAGATTCCAAATGAAAAGCACTCGACTGCAACATACGAAATGAGCTTCCGTTCTTAAAGACTTTGAAAGTCAAGTCCATGAAACTTTAATCAGGTAATTGACTCACGCACTCATCGAGTTCCGAAGGTCATGTCAAGAAGAAGAACCTCCAGGCAAATGGAACGAGTCAAGTTACATATTAACAAAAAACAGGAAAATCGTGGGTGCATAGTCCGTACGCTGAATTAGCAATAAACAACCACTATAGTGCTAAATACTATTTGTGCTTACGCCAGCTAAACTTACCCAATAAATCAGAAAGATAGCTGCTACTTTGAAAAAGCTGATGCTTCTTCAGTTAAATTAAATAGTTGCTGTTCACAACACACTATTACTTGTTTTGTTGCTTCAACTCGCCATGTAGTTAACAGAGTTAGTTAATTTTTGTGTCTAGATAACCAGGTAATTTGTAATCAGAGGGAGTAATAAGGTGTGTCTTTAATTTTCTTTGGTAATTGCAACGATTCGATCACAAATCTTATGATACTGTGTGGAAGCAGGGGGGTAATATTAGAGTTCTTACGATTCACACCATATCTTAAAATTGGAAACTTCATTAACGCTGTGTTATGCAATAGAAGCTTCCAAGTTCTAATGGGAAATAAGATGAGCTGTCTAATGAAGCTTAATAATGGCCTTCCACGAGGATTAGCGCTAGCCTCTCTTCTGTTTTCCCTGTAAATAGCATACGTGCCTCAGACATCAAGGAAATTTGGTATATGTTGCGAGCCGCAAAGCCCTTGGCAATACTAAGTAAGTCTTGGCCATATTGTTGGCAAATACTTCCGCAACTGGAGTACGGCCCAGTACTACAAAAAAAAAAGAAGCCACCAATCTCCACTTCAACAAGATCGCCTACAAGAAAATAACGCATATTTCGAAGGGAAACAGCTGATGTATTACTGAAGACTACGTTATCTGAGGGCCACATTTTACAGTCCGCTGAGCTTTAAAGGGCGCTTATTGAGAACTGCGGCTAGGATGAAGACAAGGAAACACACCTTGTAGAAACTTTGTGGTATGAAAAGGAGTTCATCAGCTCCAACACGAAGAACCACAGCTTCTGGACTGGTGGATCTGGATCAACAGCCCACACACCAGACTTGTCGATATGCAGCTCAACCAGACTATGCGCATTATCACAGGGACAATCAGAAACATTCCAACTTTGAAGCTACCCATCTCATCCATACAGTTCCCCCATCTTGGTGGCGAGAAGCTAGTACAAGAGCACATTCTAACACTCAATAAAAACAGACTTTGCTTTTTATGGGTGACGGACTAACAATAACAGACCGATGTACAGATATATGGCGAAATAATGTTACCCAGAACAGCTTTAGGTGTCCTGTATTTCGTCCAGGCTCCCAAATTTTGAAGAGCACTACAGGGTCTGGTCTCTGCTCAACAGAATCACAATTTATGCTACAGTTAGTACTGTGTACTATTTGTCATATTAAATGTCTTTTCGTAGCATCTGGATGTCATGTGAACATAATAGTGGAAGATGTGCTGACTCAATCTACAAATGGGCATTAACAAAATCACTCAGCTGTGACTGCCGCAGAACGGCAAACTGTTCAGCATCTCGTACATGTGTGAGCCAAAAAGACGTTTTCTTGGCAATCTGAAGAAGTTGACAACAAAGACATCAGTTGAATGTATTAAGCTGCTGGATGAATGTAACAAACCTTTGTAAAAATTATAATTTTGATTATTTTCGATGCGTTACATATGTATTTATGAGGAAAAACGTTTTGTTGTGTAATGATATTAGCCACAGGCTAAATAAATAAATAAATATGTTATCACCTGAACTGAATCTGAGTTTGGATCCTTGGTTAGTACACTTCTGTCGTCAGTAAACAGTTTTGGAATCGTTTATTAAATTCACTGAAAGATTGTTTACTTAGTTTGAGGAAAGCAGTGTTTGCAGTCCAAAACTTTGCTCCTTGCGTTCTCCCATTCGGAGATTAGTTTTATTCCTGTGACATAGTCTGTTAATATGACACTATTTTCTGTTATGATGATAAGACTACATCCCACTTTAGTTTGCCAAGTAGAATTTTGTGGTCTACAGCCGAAGAAATTAGCAAGGTCCCTGAATATAGCAATAGAATAGCTTTTTTATCCAACCCGACCTTCATTTGTTAAGCCTTATTTGGCTTTCTCTGTCGAGAATCGCTTATGAAAACCAAACGAGGAAGCAGTGAACAAATACTGACAAAATGGGTCAATATTTTAGGATAGGTCACATCTACAAATCGTTTGAAGAATACGAGGAGTGAAAACACTGAAAGGGAGTTTGTTTACAATCAGTTTTATAGATGGATGTTACTAGAGAATTTTTAAGTTTATCAGGAGTCATTAATTGACAACAGAGATAGCTAAAGGATAATCATATCAAGTCAGCACAATATTGTAATATTCCGCTAGAAACATCATCATATCCAGGGCAATTACTACCTTTTAGTGACATTATGAATTTTGTAGAGACTATAAGGGATTGTATTGTACTTTATTGAATTATGCCTGTTTGCGGTGTTGCAGTATCTGCCGAAATGAATGTTGTGCCTTTGAATTTAGTTGTTTATTAGTGGATGCAAAATTTGTTGCCACTGTGAGACTGTAATCACTGAATTTGGTGACCAATGATTTCAACGTACCATTTCTTCGGACTGACTTCTATTAGCATTGCAATTTTTGTTTGTATCTAGATTAATTATGTTCCAAATTGGTTTTACTTTATTCTTGAGGTCTTTAATTTGTTGAACATAGTTCCTGTATTCAGTTTTTCAGTAACAGACTGGAGGGTATGACAATACTGTTGGTACTGGAATTTCTCCTCTTGAGTACTCCTTGTCCTCCGAATTAGATGGAGTTCTCTCTTTCTAGCGCAAGACTCTTGTCCCTCCTTCTGTTCATTTTTACACATGTTCGTTTCAAGGCAAAACAAGAATCAAAGTGCACTAGGAATATGATTAAGAATGTTAAATTTTTCATTTACAGTGTTTGCTTTATAAATTTCTTCAAAACTTACTTCCCGTAATTGCTCTCTAAACATGTTATTGAGTCATTGCTCATGATTGTATGACACAGTATTGTTTTTCTGTGATCTGAACGTAATTGTTAAGCATACTGTATTGTTATTATGCGCCCGTTATGATCAGATAAACGATTGTCTATTTCTTCCACATCTAAATCACTGAAGGTTGTTCGGTCTAAAAATAAACTTTCGTGGCTGTTGCACTATATCGTTCAGTTCTGAAAAGGAATTTTACTGCGGTAAATAATTCAGAATCGGACGTCAACAACTGTAGATTCTCTCCATCAGTGTTATCTGCCAGAAAAACAACATTAAGGCTCTACAAACAAGCTCTACAAACAACGATTCCCTCGTTACATTACACCGGTCCCTTCATCCAGGTCTTATCATAACACCCAAAGAGTGACGCGATTTTCACCATGGTGTGAGGAGCATTATCTGCCGAATATCTAATGTCATTCTCTATTAAATAATCGACGTTGAGTCCCATGTGGGGCCGAAAGTGTCTCTGCTATTATTACATGATATTCTTTTTACAGATCCTTTCTCAAAGAGCACAAATCATTGCTTGAAATCGCTTGGCTTAAAAATACTAATGACCCGTTGTTTGCCTTCTCAGGTATTTAGTAACAGTTCTGATAGGAATAAGATCTTCTTGGTTTTCATCACTCTCTACACTTTGGCATTAGTTTGTACCATAAGGCCCGTACTGTCAAACTGGTTTTGAAATTGTTGCATTGTCCGACTGTTTTGTCAACAGTCACCATAACACTGAGGCTATTAATTACAGCTAGACTGAAGCTATTTGGCTTGCAGCATATTCTGTATGTTTTCTGTGATTTGGAAGACTTGACTGTTATCCATTGTTTTCATCTGTACGTAAAATTAGTACTGTTACAACTGCTAATAACTGCTAATGTGCAACAAATACTCTTCATTACACAGTAAGGAAGGATACACAATTGTCACTTGACAATTCGCAAAATCAGTTCGTGCCGGCTCGTCGTATGTTGTAGACACACACCAAGAGAAAAATTCAGGTAGTCCGTGGTCACTCAAATCCGTCAGTATGCGTGTATTCCTAATCAGAAGGACTGTCCCAGTGAGACCAAATAAGTTGCCCGGTCATGCATGCACGTTGTCACTGAGGCAGATACTAGAGTATAACACGAGACGAAGTGAGTTCATGCTGGCATTATTTCCTGTATGACGTCAGAGGCCAAGCACGTGACTCTTGTCGACCGCAGGTGGTCTTTTGGAGCGTATATCGCAGGCTGACGACCTCGCTGTCTGTGGGCACACACATAGCGACTACAGCAAACTGAGGACTCTTCTTGTGACACTGCAGAACAGTCTCGAAGTTTCAGGAATAGCAATCTTTTCTTCAGTATAGTGTAAAGGTATGACAATCCCCGAATCACAAGAAACGGCCAGTATCATTCTTCGTCTTCGTGTACATCACTGCTATATTCGGTATGAAAATAACAGACATCCATCACACTTATAGCCCTTCGGTGGCAATCTGAACATTTGTTTATTCCAGGAGTTAAATTTTGTTGCAGGTACTCAGTTTAAGGTATTTGTTCAATGAAATATAACGACCAAGTGACTTCTAATTTTTTTAATAAAATAATTTGTGAATGACAGTTGTTCAACAACAATTTCATCCCATTGTAGACCCACGGTACTTTACAGCCAGTTATTAGTCCAACTGACAGTAGAACAGATAGGTTTCTAATTTTGGGTAAATGGCGGCGGATACCACTTCAGAGTTTATTTCACAACCAGCGAAAATCTATCAAAAACCTTGGTCGTGACTAGGCAATTGTTCTAACTATTTTTAATTTATTTCTATGGCTACATTGGCTGTTGCCCTGAATTGAAATTTTGTGTGTGTGTGTGTGTGTGTGTGTGTGTGTGTGTGTGTGTGTAGCTTTTGAGCGTAAATAATTTACTTAATTGTAAGAGAATGAAAATTATTCGCAAAAAATTACTTTATTTACGAAAGAAAATCAAAATGATTTACCAGAGATAACGTTCACATAATTTGTAAGCGCAGTTTATTTTATTTGAAAAACTGATTAAATAGTTAACTGGCAAAAAAGTAGATTATTTTAGTTCTCGCTCTATATGCTTTCGAGATGATCATAATATTGCATCTGTTAAACTATATATCACTAGTATTTTTGCGGACACTGAAGGGATGTAAAACTAATAATTGAATAAATATATAAATATTTTCGTAAACTAAAAACTGAAGTATAGCCTTTGTTAGATTAGGTCGCTGGTACGTATTTCGTCACTGTAAAATGTATTATATCCTGAATACAAGTACGTTAGTATTTATGTAGTTGTAAATACACTAAAATTAATTATTTCTACTATAAAATTGTAAACATCGGCCATTAATCTGTTAATTTAACTAGTCGCCACAGGGTTTTCGTAATACGTAATTCGTCCTAGCGCTACACTCTCCAAACCCTATTTAGTTATACTTTGTGAAATCGGAACAGAACTGCTTTACATCAAATAAGAAATTCAAATTCTGATCAAATAAAATAGTCACCATTTATTAGTTACTAAAATCTGTGCTACAGTAACGGCTGAACGAGAAAACTCCTCTCTGCTTATCTGCTTACATCTAACGATGTCGTCTCTTACCGATTATTAGATCAGTGAGCTACCTGCTCTTTAATGAAGAAGTCACATTGCATAAAGAACATAAAAGGCAACACAATATTTCCAGAATAAGGATTTTGCTAGCTGCACTATTCGAAACTATTTTACAAATTTCAAATATCTGAGCAGTATAACAGCAAAGGACTGACCAGTTTATAAAACAATTTAAGGGGAGGGGGGTGGGGGGGGGGGGGTGGCAGAAACGTTTCTGCACAGCCTAAGGAGATCGTACTTGTGTGGGAAAGTTGCAGCAGTCGTCGCTCATCGCATGGAAATATCAGGAAATCTGATGAATTTCGTGCGGTGTTTCGCAGAGTGGCTTCTACTCATTTGTCTAGTTATTAAGTGTGGTTGTGTAGTTTCATTTCGTTTCGCTTTGTTCATGTGGAATAAGAATATTGATGTTAGAACTTGTAATTATTCAGGGATCACGAAGCACTCCGAGAAATTAAGCTGAGGCTGAATTCCATTTTGAGAAGTAATTCAAAGTGCAATTTGCGATTTGAAAGTGATTGCCATTTTCAAGCTTGTGCTGGAACAATAGATTTGATGGAAAGTGTGTCGATCAGTAAAACACAAGGTCAAACGTTGTGATATTGCGGAACGACTTTAAAAGAATCGTGTTTCTTGCACGGACAACGATACGTTACGTGTTCACGTTCTGGACAGCTGGAATAAATTATTCGTCTTTGTCCCCGAATGCAAAACACCAAATGTAGTTTACAATAATATTTTGGAACAAGTTTGATGCTATGCAGAGGAGATGATTAACGGCACATTTTTTCGTAATTCAGTACACAAATGAAAAAAAAGACAGACGAGTACTTTTAAGAAAGTTTGAAAAACAAAACAAAAATTAAGTAAACAATACTGCTTCCTCAGTTATATCAGTGTAACAGTTTATGTTCTATTGTTAGCTTAATATTTGCAACCCCATATCGACATTTATCTAGGACAACAGTTTTATGCGATGGTCATTCCATATGTCATGGCAACTATGGTTTATCCTGCGATAATGCGACAACAGGGAATTGCATGATCCCTTGAACTGCTAAGGCGGTGTGTATCTAAATGCGAACATAAAATAGGATTCCAGTACAGGAAGTCACGGCAAAGATTGAAATGAAATTAGCGTCCTTCAAAGTAGTACCCCGGTGCATCGACACAGCGTTGTCAACCATGGTGAAGGTGCTGAATGCGATTGGCACTTCAGTCCGTAACCGTGCGACTGCTACGGTAGCAGGTTCGAATCCTGCTTCGGGGATGGATGTGTGTGATGTCCTCAAGTTAGTTAGGTTTAAGTAGTTCTAAGTTCTAGGGGACTGATGGCCTCAGATGTTAAGTTCCATAGTGCTCAGGGCCATTTGAACAATTTTTTTGAATGCCATTGGCATTGCCATCAATCTGTGCCACCAGTCGCTGAAATGCCTTGACGATATCCGGCCTGTTCGCATAACGGCTTTCACGGTTATTTCAGTTGTCGATTGAGGTTGGAGTTGCATGGGACTGATGTCTGATGAGTAAAGTGGAGGGGGAAGGATTTTTGTGTCCCCGCCTCTGTACAAAATCCTTGATGATACTGTAGTGTGGTCTGTAGCGTTATCATGGAGCATGATTGCATTGTCCAGTAGTGTCAGACGTTTATGACGAAGTGTACGTCGCACACTATACACCGGAAAGTTGCGGTAGTATTAGTGTGGCCTTCCCTAAAAGGACGACAATCCAAAATAATGTGGCTATCGTAAACCAGAATGACCATGACCTTTGTGGGGGATGGGTTTTGTCGTACCTTGTGTCGTCATGGTGAACCTGGATAACCCCATTCTGCTGTCCAATGGCCGAGCGGTTCTAGGCGCTACAGTCTGGAGCCGGGCGACTGCTACGGTCGCAGGTTCGAATCCTGCCTCGGGCATGGATGTGTGTGATGTCCTTAGGCTAGTTAGGTTTAAGTAGTTCTAAGTTCTAGGGTACTGCTGACCTCAGATGTTCAGTTCCATAAAGCTCAGAGCCATTTTGAATCTTCAATTCTGGTTCATACGATCACGTGAAGGTTTTATCATTCGCATGTCATTGCCTTCCGACTCAAATTGCTCTATGTACATATATGGGTATGGTGTCTGTTCTTTCGGATATGCAATGGAAGAGCACTTTCATACAATATGTTTTTTCTTTGTTTATTTATTTGTGAATTTATTTTATCTGGCAATATTAGAGCTTCAGGCCGTCTCTTATATCAACCAGACTTCCTCAGTGAGTAGGCGTTACCATTTGCGTAGCATATTATCAATATAATAATGATAACAATGACAATATGTGTAGTAATGGTGAAACCTGGTAATCAAGGAAGGCAGGATTCGGTTTCGACTGTGGACGCGGCAGTAATCAGTTACTATTGGCTCCCTTTTGCTATTACACACATTTATTTTAAAACGGTAATTCCAGACTCGGCAATAAATAAAAATATCACATGTTATTAATGAAGGAATAAACAACTGTGCAATTAAGTACTTTCAGTGCGTTACAGTTTACCAAATGGCATAAAATACAGACACAGCAAATAACGTTCTTTAAAAAAAGTCAATGTGCTCCCAATTAGAATTTTAAGGCAAGTAACCACAGTCATGGCTGAAGGCCTTTAACACCAAGAACGGCAATTATAAAAAAAATTAAGAAACATACTGTAAGACAGCAATGCAACAGCAAAGGCTAATTTAAAAAGACAGGCAACTGACCACCAAACGGGTGAGGTAACGTCATGGTAGACTTGGAAGCATAACCTTTTAAACCTGCTGTAACGCCAAGAATGGCAATTATATAAAAAAATTTAGAAAAATACAATAAAACAGCAAATAAAATAATAAAACACAAGGGCGAGTCACAGATGGTGCACCAGGAATCGACCTATGAGTAGGTCCGGCAAAAAACATTTTCGCATGCTATGAGGTAGGCAGCCAAGAGTTGCATTCACTTCACAAGATGGTAACTCAGAGTAGTGGCAGTCTAATGAATAACCAATCATAATCTTGCTGAGGCTACCTGACGTCCAATAAACCAAATGCAAAGATGTAAAAATACACCAAAGCCGGAACCAGAGATCTGGACTCCGCCCACAGAATACTGTGCTTAGAGCGCCTGGAACGAGAAAGGAATCACTACCACCAGAGTACAAGAATCGCCAACCAACCTACAGTCAAGAAAGCTGTCAAAATTACACGCCTCACTGGAGAGCAGCGGCAAGGCGAGGAAACGTACACTGCCGTTACATACACTAACCCCAGTTCAGGTAACTGGGGCGTTAGTGGCCATGAGGCAGGAAAAACACCGCTGGTTGAACTTAACAAACAGTAACAAACTGAACGCAATAACTAGTAATTGGAAGTCGAGGAAAGCTAACCAGATCCGCCTTCCCCAAGCACTCCACTCGCTGCTCTTCGCCTCGGCAGTACTATGAGCAGCAACACAAACCCAAGTCAGTGGAGCATCGCAAGATCTCACAATGGTGGTGGTTTCTCGACTTGAATCAAAACACAGTCAACTTAAAGCTGGCAGTATCCGGTTTACGACGAGGTCGTGCACCCTCGTGATCACAGCCTTCGATCCGGCAGTCCATGCGTGCCGCCAGCTGTTCCGGTGTGTTCGCACACTGCACGGACCTCGCTTCTCCTGAGTCCCCCTACCGAACTGCACACCGACACGACCTGGAAGAACAACAACGTCGCCCCAAAGATAGGGCCACAGTTACTACATTCGATAACCGCCGCTGCTACCACTGCGGACAGGTAATGCTTGCGAAACCAAGCGGCGCCAGTCAACACGAGAAGAAGACAAACAACCAAAATCATGTCAACAAAACTATACTGTGTGGCCTCCAACAGAGGACGGGAATGTACAAACGGCACCAACGCGAGCCGCAGCACGGCTCAAATGAATATGTGAAATTTAAGAAATGTCAGTCTTATTAACATAAAGTAAATTTATTCACTATACACTCGTCGAATATGGGTTGTCACATCTAATGGAAATTTATGACGGTAGTACAGGATTCAATGTGGATAAAGAAGTTGACTGGTCAGAGGAAGAGCGATAAATATAAGTGCAGTCAAATGAATGTGACCACCTGTCAAAGGTCTAAATTTGTGCGAAGAGAGCCAGCGAGGTTCTGTAAGGTACTTACAGGGATGTGGTGCCATGCCGACTTCAGTGCGATGGCCAGCTGCGCTATTTTTCGCGGTTGAAAGACCATGCCGCAAACATCCTGGTTCAAAATGGTTCAAATGACTCTGAGCACTATAGGACTCCTGTGGTCATTAGTCCCCTAGAACTTAGAACTACTTAAACCTAACTAACCTAAGGACATCACACACATCCATGCCCGATGCAGGATTCGAACCTGCGACCGTAGCAGTCGCACGGTTCGGGACTGCGCGCCTAGAACCGCGAGACCACCGCGGCCGGCGCAAACAACCTGATCGAGGTGGTTCCACAGATTCTCGACTGTTTAAATCTGCGGAGTTGGGTGACTAGGGGAATACGGTAAACTTATCCTGATAGTTTTCGAATCATACACATACACTGTGAGCTGTGTGAAACGCTGCATTGTCGTGCTGGTAGATACCGTAGTGCCGAGGCAAAATGAACTGAATGCAGGGATGGATATGGTCCCTAAGGATAGCTGCGTACTTGTGTTGCTCACCCAGGTAATGGTACGGTTCATATGGCTCTAAGCACTATGGGACTTAACATCTGAGCTCATCAGTCCCCCAGAACTTCTAACTAACCTAAGGACATCACACACATCCATGCCCGAGGCAGGATTCGAACCTGCGACCGTAGCAGCAGCGCGGTTCCGGACTGAAGCGCCTAGAACGGCTCGGTCACAGCGGCTGGCGCTAATGCTACGAAACCATTCCCCAGATCGTAACACATGCAGGATGGTTGTTTTCAGACGTTGCACGCTAATGGGCGTCTGTCCGTTGGAGCATAAAACGTGATTGATCTGAAAAGGTCACCTGTGGCCACTCAGCGGACGTGCAGTTGCTGTATTGGCGTGTATGTTGCAGCTTTCGTCGCCGATGGGTAGCAGTCAGCCTGGATGCATGAACCAGACGTCTGCGCCAGGCTCATATGCAGCAACGTTCACCGAACGGTCCTTGAGGATACGCTGTTGGTACCCTCTTGGTTCATCTGGTTTGTCAGTTGTTAACAGTCACACGTCTGTTGGCCCGTACACATCTCCGCAACCGCAAGTTCACCCCTGTCATCTATAGTTCTATAGTCCTTGGTACAGCACAGTTATCTCGGCGGCGGCGCCATTTTGCCATACACGGTGTACTTTAACCACGGCGGCACGCGAAGAATTTACAAACGTAGCCGTTTCGGAAATAGTTCATCTCTTGGCCAGAAAGCGAAAGATCATGCGCTTTTGGACACCAGAGAAATCACACCGTTTCCGCAATACAACAACGACTGCACTGTTTTACGCATATCGCCGACACGCTTTCTATACTCTCCGTTGCTAGTGCTACGACCTGCCATCTGTTGAGTAGTTGTTGCCCGTTGACGTCGAACACAGGCGGTGGTCACATTAATGTGACTGGACCGTTTAATAGAATAAGATTAGCAGCTGAGATGGAAAGAAGAAAAAAAAGGGGTGGGCTAAGCATAGAGGAGAAAGTTACTTTAACGATGAAACATAAAGCTTTAATCTTCTCTTGAGAACAGAGTGGTTTTCGATAAGATGCAGGTTACAGGGTAGTTTGTTCGAAGTCATGTGGCTGAAACGGAAGAGATGGAGAAACATTTAGTGTTGTACAAAGGTACACCCGAGATTATGGACGCATCAGACCTTGCACAGCAGCTGTGGAATGATGATAGGTATTTGATATGTGAAAAGATATATTGAGGACACGAGTGACCAAGAAGCCGATGAAATATACAAAATCTGTCAAAATCACGTCATCTGTCAGATCGTATCCACCTTAACTGAGTAGACTGATATGATCAAACAACCAAACCTTGCACATATACGCTCAAAGAAAGAAAGAAAGAAAAAAGACGCACCACGAAGTAGTGATCTGAATGGGGACGGAAATCAGTTCATGCACAGGCAAACAAATGATTACAGTTTCAGAAAAATTGTGTGATTTATTCAAGACGAAAAGTCAGTAACACTTTGCTCCATCTCTGGCCCTTACGCAAGCAGTTATTAGGTTTGGCATAGATAGAGTTGTTGTATGGCCTCCGGAGACAAATCGTCTCAAATACTATCGAACTGGCGCGTTAGATCGTCAATATACCTAGGTGGTAGGAGGACCTACCTACAATGCTCCAAACGTTCTCAGTTGCGAAGAGACCCGGCGACCTTTCTGGACAAAGTAGTGTTCTGACAACTACGAGGACAAGCAGTAGAAATTCACGCCGCGTGCGAGCGGGCGTTATCTTGCTGCAATATAAGCCAGGGTCGCTTGCCATGAAGGGCAACAAAACGGGGCGTAGAAAACCGCTGATGACAACCAAAGAGATTCTTTTGAATACATTATGGGAGTGACAGTGATCAATATGTTACAAATATTTACTATTAAAAACAGTCTTGATCACAATTTATTCAGTATGGTGACTGGTTTCGACCACTACTGTGGTCATCTTCAGACCTGCAAGTCGCATACAAAGCTTTAATTAGAGGGCTACATACATTAAAGAAAATACATAAAGTTATAAAGCTATAAAACGATGAATTACCAATGAGTAAGAACGTTCTTCTGCTAGAGAATCACTACTGGAGAAACCAGTGCACGTCTTACTATATATAATGGAGGCTCCGCCCACTTCTGCCGGTATGATGTCATTACTAACCAATGAGTTACATAAGTCGGATAACAATGTAAAATTTCTTAGTTAAAAGAACATTGTCATGAAATAAAAATAAACACACACTAAATTTAGCTTATTTAAGAGCTATTGTGAATTAAGAAGCATTAAAAATATTTAAACATGTAAGATAGATGAACTTCGTTTTGTCAGAGCACGAGTTGCCCTCTCAAGGTCTGTTAGTGAACCATTTCGAACCAATGGTTGCCATGGTGAAGTTGCGCGCCGTTCCGAAGATGAGGCAGCAGGCTTCTTTCCACTGAAGTTGGTGTAAAATCGTTAGGCAAACTAGTGGTTGCCATGGTGAAGGCAGCAGGCTTCTTTCCACTGAAGTTGTTGTAAAATCGTTAGGCAAACTAGTGGTTGCCATGGTGAAGATGTGGCAGCAGGCTTCTTTTTAACGAAGTTGTTGCGAAAGTGGAATGGCAAAGACTGTCACGTCAAACGATGTACTACTGAACAGCAACATGTCTTTATTGAAACGATTTTCAATGAGTAGGCTGCAATAATCTATAGCTGGCATGCTGCACGGATACGATACGAAGTAGGTGTGCTTATTTATGAAGTTCGTATGCAGATTGCACTTTTTTAAATTACATGTGACAATTTTCAAAAAGGCATTGCTACTACTTAAGTTGCATATCAGTCTTATAAACCAATGAAATTAATGAAAATGGAAGGAATTTAAAATTATAATACTATGAGGCGTAGTGTCAAACATAAAAGGATGTGAATTAGCAATATGCAGTCTAAAAGGATATAAGCAAACATTCTAAAACAGATAGTCAGTCATAAAATAATGTTTGGTGAAATGTATGGTGTTTTTAATAGTAAAAAAAGGCAAAGGGATTCTGCTATGAAAAGAAATGGCACCCTAGACCATCGCTTCTGGTTGACGGGTCGTATGGCGGGAGGGACTGAGGTTGGTATCCCACTGCTGCCTGAGGCAACTCCAGACACGTCTTCAGCCCGGAACCTCATTGAGTATAGTTGTCTTCTGTGATGGCTCCCGCTTCGAATAGAGCCCCATGACCAGCTGGCCACACAATGGGGGGATACTAACCAGGCAGACAGTACGACAGCCGCGAGCGATGGTGTGGGGTGATATTTCACTTCATAGCAGGGCCTCTTTCCAGAATGAGATTTTCACTCTGCAGCGGAGTGTGCTCTGATATGAAACTTGCTGGCAGATTAAAACAGTGTGCCGGACCGAGACTCGAACACGGGACCTTTGCAAGTGCTCTACCATCTGAGCTACCCAAGTACGACTCACGCCCCGTCCTCACAGCTTTACTTCCGCCAGTACATCGTTTCCTACCTTTCAAACTTGACCTAAGCTCCGCTGCGAACCTAGCAGAACGAGCGCTCCTGGAAGTAAGGATATTGCGGGCACATGGCTTAGTCACAGCCTGGGGGTTGTTTCCAGAATGAGATTTTCACTCTGCAGCGGAGAGCTTTTGTGAAGTTTGGAAGGTAGGAGACGAGGTACCGGCGGAAGGAAAGCTGTGAGGACGGGGCGTGAGTCGTGCTTGGGTAGAACAGATGGCAGAGCCTTTGCCCGAGAAAGGCAAAGGTCCATAGTTCGAGTCTCGGTCCGGTACACAATTTTAATCTTCCAGCTAGTTTCATGGCCCTTTGGTTGTCATCTGCTGCACCGTTACTGCACAGCTGTACGTCGACGATTTTCTACGTCCCGTTATGTTTCCCTTCATGGCAAGACACCCGGGACTTAAATTTCAGTGTGAAAATACCAGCCCGCACACGGGAGAGTTTCTACTGATTGTCTTCATACTTGTGCAACCCTACCTTCGCCAACAGGGTCGCCGGATCTCTTCCCACCTGAGAACCTTTGGAGCATTATTGGCAGGTCTCTTCAACTATCTCGAGATTTTGACGATATAATGCGCCAGTTCGACAGAATTTGGCTCGATATGCCTATACACCAACTCTGTCAATCAATGCCACGCTTATTAACTGCTTGAAAAAAGGGCCAGAGGTGGGGCAACGCGTTATTGACTTGCTCAGTTTGTGAAACTCTTTCTCCTGAACAAATCATTTAAGTTCTTCTATAATTGTAATCATTTGTTTAGCTGTACACATACAGCACATATATCGATTTCCCTCCCATTCGGATAATTCCTTCGTCGTGCGTATTTTTTGTGTTTGAGTGTACACTGCCTGACAAAAAAATGAATAGTTCAGAAGGGAAGAGGGAAACGTTATGAGACTTCACGGACTGTGTAATGGGTAATTTGGAGCTCAATGTAATGTTGTTGTGCCGTGTGCTCCTGTGATTTGATCGTTCCGGTGTAGTGTGTTCGATCTCTTTCGATTCGCCTTTCGGTGCACTGGTTGGTGCCCCCTCTATGATTCTGTGCGGAAGCCGAAAGGGAGTCTCGGGGAGAGAGAGACGAGCGGGCCTGGGGTGAGCGACGCCGAAAGATCTCGGAAATCGCGTCGGCAAGTGGTGTGAGTGTGGCACTTGCATTGGGGCCGTCTGAGCAGCGGAACTGGAGGTGCTGCAGTGACTCACTGTCGTTCGTTCTGTTTACGAGTTCAACCTTCCTCACTCTGTGGCTACGGGCTGGTGTTATTCTGACCATTACCTTATTAGTGGCATTTGGATTAACATTGTTAAAGGTGAGCAGTTAGTTTGGTGCATCTTTAAATGGTTGAGTTACAGCGAGACTTCTTTCTGTCGGATTCTGGCTTGCGCAGCTGAGCAGTGAGTGTTCCCACGTCGCGTGTCTAAATACTGACTTGTGCCCTGGTTGATTTACGTGTGAACTGGAGTGCCTATGTGGGCGTGACTGCTTAAATTGTTGATGAAGTGTTTCACAATACCCTTATCTGAGTGTCTTTGTATTGCATTTCAGGTTGTTACTGAACTTATGTCAGTTAAGTGATGCCCAAATTGTCACTCTAGTCAAGTAAGATTTAAGTCTACTGTGACACCACTGTTGACCTGTTGGCTTTAAATTAATTCTATCTTAACCACAGCTAGGAATAATTCAAGGCTAATTGTAAGTGCCGTGTGTGATTGTTTTTGGTCCTTTTCTCTTACTCGCCATTGTTGAGTGTTGAACTGTTTTGGAAACCCGTTGACGTCATTATTTTCTGTAAGCCATTGTCCCCGTTAGGTTATGTAAGGCTAAAATACAGTGACCAGCTTGGTAATTTTCTGTGTTTCGTACATTTTACAAGCATTAAAATTTTGGGAAAGGTTTAAATCTGATATTTGCAGGTTGGTTGATGTTAGATAACTTGTCGATGATTCATGTTAAATCAGCTGATTAAATTGAACAAGTTATATTTCAATATGTTGTTACCAGTACCTTGCATGAATTTTCTTGCGTAATAAATTAAATTTTATATTCTATCCTCAACTTGTTGCCCAGCTTTCCACTCCAGCAGCCCATGTATCCTGCTCTCAACCATATCAGTTGTTCTTGTGGTGTGTAAGTGTTATTGTAAAACATATGAAAATGTAGCAGCAAGAATAATAGTATTATTTAAAAGAAATAAATAAACTCCTATAATTCTTATATATGTGCTGCTAAGCCCGGCTGTAACTAGTTTCAATAATTCCATACTTGACATTAAAATGTGTGCACCAAATAACTAATATACCACACCAGCACCTCTAACCGTAACAACACCGGTGTCGTAAATATTTCTATGAGTCAGTGATGAATAAGTTTTGGAAAAATTAATCTTACGCACCAGCCATAAAATTATTTCATTACGTAAAGTCTAAGATTGTTCTACTGAATGTTATCTTCACTTTTACAATAGAAAAATAATAAATTCCTGGGGGGTCTTGTCCTCGGAGTTCAAATATTGCAACATCGATCGAAAGAATTAGTGCCTCATTATTTCTGCAGTTTAAAATTGCCGCTCCATATGCTCACGTAATGGCGGCAAACAAATCACAGTCTGGACTGCTGCTGACACAAAACTTAAAACATTCATAGTTGGTTATTTAGTTACAAATAAAAGTCCATACGCTAGAATTCCATTTAGTATTTTTCCTTTGACCACTTATGACTACCTTTTACAATATTTAAAAGAACAGACCTCAGCTTATCTTCGATCTCATCCACTTCATACAACATAGAGAAGAAGAACATAAGAAGGAAGAATTCCACAGACAATACAAAGCCAATGTACTCTTTTAGTGGTATTACCTTTTGTTATGTGGTTATTCTTTGTAGGAAACTGGTTATAAAATAATAAAACATATTGTTGTCGTTTCACAATATAATAATAATTCACAATATAATAATAAGTCTTTTCTCAGTTAAAAGTCATTTCTGGAAAAACACTCTTTGATTCACAAGTCCCGACCACTGTCCCACACACTGGCAACACAAAATATTCGCGTTGACATTACAACTGGAAGAGAATGTAACATTATTTCAGTGATTACAAAACTGAGTCAAATTTACAAAGAACTTGTCAATATGAGGCCAGTTAGAGGACGACGTTGCTCACCATCTCGCCTGGATGCGCACGCTGACTCAGTTGGGAAGGACGTCATAATGCCACTATATCCTCTCTCGAGGCAAGATTCCGACAACTATCGTATCCGGTCGTTGAGTTCCTGGGCACTGTCACTAGGACAGAGCTAAGAACTAGACAGGTTCCACATACGTTCCATTACGGACAGGTCTGGGCATCTCTCTGGCCGCAGGAGAACCTCAGCGTCATGGACACAGTTCACAGAGATGTGTGCCATGCGCGGATGAACTGTTACGTTGAAAAATGGCATCACGATATCGTCGCATGAGAGATAACTCATGAGGAGGCAGGATGTTGTTAGCGTACCGTTGTGCTGTCATAGTACGGTCAACCATTACCAGCCTTGAGCTGAAGTGACATGTGATGGCTCCCCACAGCGCGATGCCCGTAATGAGACCGCTGAGCTTGCCCAAGACATTGGAAGAATTGGGTATGATATCAGTTCGCCATCATACCCACCGACTACGGTCATTATAGGTAGTGCAGTCAACACAATGTGACGTCGTTCGTCAGCAGTCCGTGCTTCTCAGTCACTACACCACTCCAAATGCAACTGTTTACGTTGTCGTGTTCATGCTAGCCTAAGCAATGGACATTAACTCCTTAGTCCGGCTGCTTCTAGTCTCCAACTGTGGGTTTGGGTCGACATAGAATGTTGTAGGGCGTTCATTATTTGTTCTCAGATGTGGTGCAGATGTGAAAGTGTTACAAAGTTATTGGTGCACAACACGGGAGTCTCCCGTAGTGTTCACACGTGGTCGACAGGAACTTTGACAACGATTATGCCTGCCCTCCCATGGACTTTCCCCCTATGGATCGTAAGCCTAACTCTTCAAGATTTGAATTAGAAGAAAACTTTCCCGATTACTCTAACAATATTGGTTCATTACCCACTGATTGGAGTACTGTCCCGTGTCTGCTTGCTTGCAGAAAATACGTATATTTCACCCTATCCTCTGAATTACTCAGCTGTCAGAGACGAATAGTATGCCGCAACTTGTTCTGGTTCTTTGCAGAAGCATTTAAATGTCAGGAAGTCGTTTCTGAAAGTATTTGTATGGAGTGTAGCCATGTATGGAAGTGAAACATGGACGATAAATAGCTTAGACAAGAAGAGAATAGAAGCTTTCGAAATGTGGTGCTACAAAAGAATGCTGAAGATTAGATGGGTAGATCACATAACTAATGAGGAGGTATTGAATAGAATTGGGGAGAAGAGGAACTTGTGGCACAACTTGACTAGAAGAAGGGATCGGTTGGTAGGACATGTTCTGAGACTTCGAGGGATCACCAATTTAGTATTGGAGGGCCACGTGGAGTGTAAAAATCATAGAGAGAGACCAAGAGATGAATACACTAAGCAGATTCAGAAGGATGTAGGCTGCAGTAGGTACTGGGAGATGAAGAAGCTTGCACAGGATAGAGTAGCATGAAGAGCTGCATCAAACCAGTTTCAGGACTGAAGACCACAACAACAACATACATCAGCTCATTAATAGAGTGAGGCGTAGACGGCTCTTATTCTTCTATTAATTGACACATAAAGACACCCAATATTTATGTTGCTCCATACTCATCTAAGTCAGTGCTCTGCGAAATGGAACACATTTCTCCTCGTGGATTACTTCTTGCTACGTGGCACTCAGTACTGTAGCGTCAAAGCTTTGAGGATGAAATCTGACTGCTGCTGTTCTGGTATGGCTATCATACTACTGTTCATACTTGTGATGACACCTTATTTATAACAGGCCAATGGCTACTAGTTCCTTGTTCACAGAGTGTCTTGTCACGTTGTTCTTACTTTCCCTTACTGCTTTTGTAATTTCTGAAAACTTCCAATCCTGGTTGATTTTCAAATAGGTGTGGTCATGCTAGCATGTCCATGTTTCTCCTGTCAGGCCATTCACTGTTACCTAGAGAGTGCAGTAGTGTTCTTGCTGAGGTTGTGGGTGAATCAGTTTCCCCTTTGCCTGTTGACAGTGCTATGGTTGCTTACCGGAACTACTTTCCGTCGGTACTGTGTAATGAGTATCGATCAGGGAACACCCTCTCATAAGCAACGTGTATTCTCTTACATGTAACAGTAATAAAATTTTGCAGCCATACTTTCCAACGTCGGGGCACTGTCACACCCAAATGCCCTACAAATCTGGGTACTGTACGAGTTGACTAGTTTGCAAAATGCTCTAGCTCCGTCAGCTTCCGATGGTGCAGTGTCAAACTAGTACATGGCATCACTGTTTCCTTCAGGGCGATCGCTCAACATCTGACGGTGTTCACGCTCCTTACATGCGTATACCCTACCAGGCCTGTTTCAAATATTCAAATATGTGTGAATTCCTAAAGGACCAAACTGCTGAGGTCATCGGTCCCTAAACTTACACACTACGTAAACTAGCTTAAACTAACATACGCTAAGGACAACACACACACCCATGCCCGAGGGAGGACTCGAACCTGCGGCGGGAGGGACCGCGCCTCTAACCGCGTGGCCATTCCACGCGGCCCAGGTCTGCTAACGACACCAAACACTAATACACTCTGGTGGCCGTTGTACCAGTCACAGAGAATTGCAGCTCTAATCGCTTACATGCACTTCGATGCTGTGTACGCCTACGAAGTTATGCGACATCCGAAAATGTCATTTGGGTGTTTCACTTTTTTGTCAGCAGTGAATTCAGCTGTTTTTTTTTTAGAACATTTCAAGATTTTCGAGGTTGTGATTAGGTTGGGACTTTTAGAGCACAGCTTAAACTGTCGAGAGTGAAATTAAATTGATAATATTTGTTGTCATCAGTACCTGCCCTTTTTTTTCCGTCACGTCGCGATTTACGAGGTTGTTACTAGACTGGGACCGGCGCAGCTTAAATTTTACGAAACATTATTCGCAGGCTGCGAATTCTTTGACGTGAGCTGTGTTAGGTACAGCTATACTACCTATTTGCGACACATGGAAGTTTGTGTTGCCGCGGGGAGTGGTCGCCCGGTTTGAGGCGCCAAGCCACGGATTTCGCTGCCACTCCCGCCAGAGGTTCGAGTCCTCCCTCGGGTATGGCTGTGTGTGTTATTCTTAGCATAAGTTAGTTTAAGTAGAGCCTAATTCTAGGGACCGATGACCTCAGCAGTTTGGTCCCTTAGGAACTCACACACACACGCACATTGAAGATTGTGCTGGAACGGAGATTTCCTGCTCATCGCGAACGATCGCTTTAAGCATTTAGATTACCCGTGCATTCTCCCCGGACCGATCCAGACCTCCATATGCAACACGCTCTATATCGGCAATGTTCATATATTACATGATCCCCGCAACACGGAGAATGAGATTACAAGGAAGCTGGGTTGATGTCATTACTGTCGTGTTTGCCTGTCGATGCTTCTAATATTCATTTTATTGTAAAATGTCTGAAGGGACAGACGTTGGTTCAAATGGCTCTGACCACTATGCGACTTAACTTCTGAGGTCATCAGTCGCCTAGACCTTAGAACTAATTAAACCTAACTAACCTAAGGACATCACACACATCCATGCAGAGGCAGGATTCGAACCTGCGACCGTAGCGGTCGTTCGGCTCCACACAGTAGCGCCTAGAACCACACAGCCACTCCTGCCGGTGACAGACGTACAACAGCTTAAATTCCAGCGAGTGAAACTATGAGAAATGAAATTTGTTATCATATGACACAGTTGTTTCGCTGCTTTTCCGAGTATGTTGCTATTTCCGTGGCGGCAGTTAGCGTGGGACCTACAATCTCAGCTTAAATTGTTGCAGGTGAACAGAGTACCAATACACTTGGATGAATTCTAGCGTACGATTCTGCCCGTCATCTCTGACCAGTGACGACATACCACGCGCAAATATGCACACACGCAAGGTATTAAAATTGCGACCAATAGTGGTAAACGTTCCATGGTACCGAAATGAAATCATGAATTATAGAATAGCCGAAATTCATAATAATGAATAAATAAACTAATGGGATAACAGGGGGGGGGGAGATGGAGTTCTGATTGGGGAAAAGTGGCCGAGCGGTTCTAGGTGCATCAGTCCGGCACCGCGCGACTGCTGCTGTCGCAGGTTCGAATCCTGCCTCGGGCATTGATTTGTGTGATGTCCTTAGTTAGGTTTAAGTAGTTCTAAGTTCTCGGGGACTGATGACGTCAGATGTTAAGCTCCATAGTGCTCAGAACCATTTGAAGCATTGGGGAGAAATTAAGATATAGCGTAAGAACCTCTGAATCACAGTAATAATGAAACGTAGGAAACGCAAGAGACAACATCAAGATATAGCTAAAAATCACGAAAAATAAATAGACGTGTATTGGACAACAAGAACTGAGCTGAAGTACATAGAGCAACGTCAAAAAAATTAATCCTAAAAGAAATCGTCCTATCCACCTAATGAAAAGTCACGAAAAATAAATAAGCGTAGAATCGACAACCAGAATTGGGCTATATAACTAAAGTGGACGAAGCGATACAAAAACTCTAAATCCTAAATGAAACTGCATTATACACCTTGTGAGAAATTATAAAAAATAAGGAAGCGTGGAATCGACAACTAGAATTGAGATGTTAGGAAATTCCCGTTCTAAGACTCTGGCGGGAAGTGAGCACTTTTGAACAGGAATCCATTTCCGGAAACATACCGGTTCCGTTTTACAACGGTTTCAATTCAGATGTTTAACTGACCCACTTCTGCTTGAGGAACTAAAGTAAGCATAAAGCAGTACAGTTACTAGGTAACAATTCGAGAGGAAACATACCGGAACATCTAATTTTCTTTTAAACACATTTGTTTCTATTAACACTTGAATATTACGTGTTTACATTATTCCAAGACAAAGAAGAACGCAGCATACCTTACGTACAGAACAGTACTGATTCTTCAAAACAGCGGGTTGATGTGGTGACCACCAACGTTGTTACACACGTTGTACCTACGAAGCACGTTCTGGTATGCACTCCCCATCTCACCTGCTGTCACTTCAATTTCCGGTGTAGCGCACCGAACTCGGGCCAACAGATCTTCCTCTGTCTCTACTGGAGACCCGTAAATTAAACATTGCTTAATGCACGACAAGAAATAGTACACGTCATCCTGTCTACCCTACTGCATACAGGGACGAATAACTCTGAGACTTTTCTGTTTCCGATAGCACACACGGACACGTAACTCATCTGGACTGAAACCGTCGTAGAACGGAAACGGCATATTTACGGACTTGGGTTCCTGTTCAACACATTATGCACTCCTTCTCCTCTACAAGTCCTAAAAGTTTGTAACGCGAATTCCCAAACATCCTGTATAGCTAGGAAGAGTAATACCAAAATCATAAATCCTAAAAGAAATCGTTCCACTTTCGTAAAAAAAATAGATAAAAATTTGTGAGAACCAAGGTTATGTTTTGATTGCTACTCGTTTCACTGGCAGCGATGTAAGTTGTACTCTTGCCTAACCACATCCTAGAAAATTGCGACATATTCGGAAATAAACAGCATAATTTAATCCAGTTGCTAAGACAAGCGCAGATAACATTTCACATACGACGTCACCCATGAAGTCGTGGCTCGAAACTGAAAATAGGAGTCGCACACTGCGACTAACCCACTAATTTCGCTAATTTCATCTATGAAGCATAGGAAAATACGAAATAGCGATGTGATCAACTATCCGTATCAGACTGATGATTCGCCGTGTATGCTTTCCGTCATTCATCACGCGAAACTTTACAGACAGCAATACGCAACGGAAAAGCCGCGGACACCCTTAGTGCAATTTTGCGGATCTGTCGAAATGCATGCCTGCGATAAGCGGGGTTTGACCATCTGTCCAACTCATGGTTTAGTCCAGTGGTCTTCTCACTGCGGTCCGCATGCAACACGAATGATGCGTCCGCGTGCCTGCATCTCGTGGTCGTGCGGTTGCGTTCTCGCTTCCCGCGCCAGGGTTCCCGGGTTCGATTCCCGGCGGGGTCAGGGATTTTCTCTGCCTCGTGATGGCTGGGTGTTCTGTGTTGTCCTTAGGTTGGTTGGGTTTAAGTAGTTCTAAGTTCTAGGCGACTGATGACCATAGATGTTAAGTCCCATAGTGCTCAGAGCCATTTGAACCATTTTTTGAAGTGTCCGTGCGGCACGTGGTTCTCTGGCCGGCCGTATTTTGTAATAATACAGTACGCTTCTAGCAACCAGCAGAACAATACAAAAATATCAACGAACGTTAAAGTCTCCGAAGAGGGCATTTTTGTTGCTCGGTAATAAACAAAAATACTTACAGAGATAGTAATATTTTAAGATAAGCGTAATTTTATTTGAAGTTAGTGAATTCGGTCGGGAGCAAAGTGAAGTTTGCCGCTTACGTCAGGGGCAGAGGGTGTGCAGATCAGCCTCTGCGGGGTAATAGAAGTGAGAGTGAGAACTTTTTATTTGTGTTCCAAAACTGACAACTCACAAGCGTGCGCGGCTGGCACCGATCAGCTGCTACGGTACAAATGTCAAACATGGATTCATCCTGAAACGTACATGTCTGTTGTAATGCAATGGCTAAAGAAAAATGACATTCAGAATATTTAGTAAACATTTATGATCGTGTCTAATATTGCAGTTACTGTTATTAATTACGATAACATACAAATTTATGTAGATTACCAAGCAATAGTAAGATCGGAAGGAGAAGGTTTGGTAAAGTGTAGAGGACAGGAAAAGTGAGCATTCCATATTTTTTGTCCCGAACAGCGCTTCTGCTTGCCAGAAGTGATTGTCAGTGAGACTGACAATGGAAGCTTGCTGCGCTACTTTGTGGTAAAAACTTCTTCGTAAATAATAGATTTCAGCTATCAGTAGTCCTTTTGAAATTTTTATTGGCAGATCTAGATTTCTGCTAGAAACTAGCCATTCTCAATGCTGTGCAACAGGTACATAGTTAGATGATGTCATAAAAAAGTTGCTATTAATGGCTTAACTCATATGGTTTGTATATTAAATACCACTATCATTTTTTTGATCAAAGCATGTAATGCCTGTCGGTTGGACTTCGTCCACAGTTCAGTGAATACTAATATTGGCGGAAGGCGTTCTGTGTGGACAACACATCGGTTGGTTACATGGCGCCATCTATGTGAACTATATATAAACCTCGAAGGAAGTAAACCACTTCAAATTTAATTACATAAAATGGAACGTAAGTAAAATTCTTACATTGTCTTCCGACTTATTCCATATTTATCATCAAGTAATAAAATTTCCATGTTCACTCCGTGTGAGTCCGTAATTGTCATTAAAACATTTAAATTACGTCAAGTAATTAAGCTCGACCAACAGGCATTACATGCAATGATTAAAAAATGATAGTGGTATGTAATATACAAACCATATGAGTTAAGCCATTAATTGCAACTTTTTTATGACATCATCTAACTATGTACCTGTTGTATTCTTAGCATTGAGAATGGCTAGTTTCTAGCTGAAATCTAGACCTGCCAATAAAAATTCCAAAAGGATGACTGATAGCTGAAATCTATTATTTACAAGGTCAATATAACAGTAACTGCCTGCAACAGCCTTTGGAATGGAACGCAACCTGATGAAAAACTTATTTGTTTTTGAGTCGTCTGACATAAAATAAGTTATTTATATTATAATTGTTCCCTCACATGTGTGGAGAGTATAATTGTCAACAACATCAGTGTTTACAGAACGTCTTTTGGCCTACAAGTGTAGTTCCTTCTTATTTTTTTCAGTTAGATAATTTCATCTGTGGGTCACTAATGTTGATATGGCATCCGAACGTGAAAAGTGGCCACACTAATAGTCGGGAAAAACGGTCAAGATGTATTCCGCAATAAGAGTTAGTGCCGCATAATACAACAGATAAAGCTGTTATATACAGAGATGTTATCCATCAATTTGTCCCTTTGTGACAATTTTCAATTCATTTTTATTAATTAAAGGGGTCTCTGTTTTGTTGTATTGGGCCTAACACAAAATCCTGTTGTAAACTGGGAGCTGCCGTATTTTGTTATACTTTCAGGTACCAGGGCATGGAGATGGCTAGAAAATGTGCCCTGAAATCAGAAAAGCCAGCATGTAATCCTATTGCAATGGCTGGCCGTATTACCCCTTACGTAGGGAAAAGTGAACACTACGCAAACCTTAAGAAAGATGCGTCTTTTACTGCATTATTTTCTTTTTCACTCAAAAATATTTGTCATGATAGAGACAGCAAAGGACTTGGAAGAGCAGTTGAACGGAATGGACAGTGTCTTGAAAGGATGATATAAGATGAACATCAACAAAACCAAAACGAGGATAATGGAATGTAGACGAATTAAGACGGATGATGCTGAGGGAATTAGATTAGGAAATGAGATACTTAAAGTAGTAAAGGAGTTTTGCTATTTGGGGAGCAAAATAACTGATGATGGTCGAAGTAGAGAAGATATAAAACGTAGACTGGCAATGGCAACGGAAGCGTTTCTGAAGAAGAGAAATTTGTTTACACGTTGTATAGATTTAAGTGTCAGGAAGTCGTTTCTGAAAGTATTTTTAAGGAATGTAGCCATGTATGGAAGTGAATCATGGACGATAAATAGTTTGGACAGGAAGAGAGTAGACGCTTTCGAAATGTGGTGCTACAGAAGAATGCTGAAGATTAGATGGATAGATCACGTAGATCACATAACTAATGAGGAGGTATTGAATAGAATTGGGGAGAAGTGGAGTTTGTGGCACAAGTTGACAAAAAGAAGGGACCGGTTAGTAGGACATGTTTTAAGGCATCAAGAGATCACAAATTTAGCATTGGAGGGCAGTGTGGAGGGTAAAAATCGTAGAAGGAGACCAAGAGATGAATACGCTAAGCAGATTCAGAAGGAAGCAGGTTGCAGTAGGTACTGGGAGATGAAGAAGCTTGCAGAGGATAGGGTAGCATGGAGATCTGCATCAAACCAGTCTCAGGACTGAAGACCACAACAACAACAACAACAGCAACAACAACAACGTAGAATCAAAAATGTGTAAGTGGTTAGGGTCTGTCAGTAATAACCATGGTTTGAGAAAATTGAATATCCGAGTGGCCAGTATCCCCCCCCCTCTCCCCCCCTTTCCCCGTTCACTATACCTCGCTCCTATCCCACGTGACCATCGGCCGTATGTGCTGCCCTACATTGTCAATATTGGCTGTTTGGCTCTTAAGAAAACAAAATTAAGAAGACTGGTTTAATCTCTGAGGAACATTCGTGTTTCGATTATGTTAACAATCTGCGCATTGGAGCGTGAAGAATTTTTAAGTTATGACGAGCTCCATATTCGGCTCCAATTTTTGGGTCACAGGGGCAAGGGAGCACCAGAATGCCAGGGCGTCCAGCCAACGGCGCTAGAGTTTTCCTGGGGTGGCAGCGACGTGGTGCGGCTCATCCATATTTATCCTCGCGTGTGAGGTGCCGCGCGGGGGCAGGGGGGCGGGTCGATGTACGCTCGTGCTTCGTCGCCGCTCGTCGGACGCTGGGGGCGGCGGCGGCGGGCGGACGCGCAGCATCCGGACCTGGCGGGCAGTCCGGTCACGAGTGGCGGTGGAGGCAGCGGGGGCGGCGGCGACGGAGGCGCGGTGGAGGCGGAGGCAGGCGCGCCCAGCGTCTGGCGTCTCGCGGCTGCCGGTTCGCGTCGGCTCCGCTCGGCTCCGTTCGGCGCTCGTCGGGTCGCAGCCGAGATCCTCGGCACGGCGCTCGACTTGACTGGCCGCTCAGTCGCTCCGCGGGCCGGGCGCGGTGTAGCGTTTGGTTCAGTGAGCGCGGACGTACGGGTGTCTTTGCCGGTGCACGTAATCCCGGAGCACGCGAGGAGAGCGAAATACCTGCCGTAATTTGCACGTTTCGAAGAAAAAAACGAATGGAAATACAGTGCTTTCCCAAATGTCGGGCGACCACGTGAACTATCGCCTTCGTTCCGAGAGGCGAGCTCTGGCAACGCCTGACGGCTCGAACCGATGACAGTCGTGTCAACCACGTTTGTCTATCCGTCACCAAATGGCTCCACCGCTGGTGGTCTACGTATTGTTTACCTGCCAGACAGCTTTCGACAAGTGCCGCAAGTCGGTCGATTACGGTTCTCCAGTAGCGCTCACGACTTTGTGGAGGTTTTCTCGTGAAAACCGGTAATGCCTTTGATACTGGATGACTTTTTGAGAAGAACAGCCGTTTTTGACGAACGCCAAACTTTTGTGATTAAAGACTCGTCGAGATATGTTAAAATATTCACTCGTGTCAGCTAGTGCCGAGAACACGTTCGCACAGATCACTGCGGAATCGCTGCGTCCGTTTCGGCGCAATCCTTGTCCTCTTCATCTACAGTTAAACATAGAGGAGTGAAATTCAGTCTGGCATCGCGTAAGAAGTAAAAAAATAAAAAAATTAAAAAAAACTCGAAAGTAACTGTTTCGCAGGTGGACATGACAGAATTAAGGGGCTTTTATATTTTCCTCACGTATACTATGATTTTTCCTAGTATCGTGTGGTAGAATTTTTTTCCTAGGTTATATAACACGGAAGAGCGAATTGTGCAGAAGTAGAACTCTTCCGCGAGCACCGACGTATGTACAGGACTCAGGAAATGACAACGTATCTAAGTTTTAGAGCATAGCTGACAAAATTAGAAGCTAGTAGTTAGATAGAGCAATTGTAGTGGACGATGGTTGTGGACACTCGTCGCCGTTCCTGATTGGGAGGTCCACTGCGTCAACATCAGTGTTGCTGCTCATTGGGGTGGGCAAGCGGACAGAAGCCTTCCCATGTCGACGTCTGCCATCTGGACGACGGGAAAGGTAGGTTAGTCAGCGCTTTCAGTGCTCGGTCTGAATTTCCTCACACTGTTGATACAATAGCACATTAAGCATTGAGATATTAAAGGAATTACACCACAATGGCGTGCTATTCGAAAAGAAAGTGCAAGTTGCTGTCGTTTTGCAGTTTTTCGATTGCCATATCCGTGGTATGCGGTAGCGTCATTTTCATGTGAAAGAAGGTTGCGGGTTCGAGACCTGATTCGTGCACGGTAGTGGCGCGCGTCTTCTAAATACATTATACTGTGATGCTTTAAAAGGAAAACAAATAACAGAAGTACGTAGCATTTAAATCATTCACATAGACACGCAAGAGAATGCACCGTAAAAGAACCAGTGATACCAACACTTCATTGTGCTCAGAGAATACACTTCTTGTGCGAATAAATTTCTAAGACCCATACGAACAACGTAATTCTATGTTTGTCAGATAAGGGTGTAGGATTTTACGATGCGAGTTAATTTCAATAACATGCTCCTGGGTGCGTCAACGCGTCACGATGCGATAAATGTGATAAATCCACCCTCGTGATTTGTTGTTACTGATTTATGTACATATAATTTGAAAACTTCGCAGCCGTTTTTAAGTATTCTGCTTTCTTGTAGGATTAGATTTCCCTTTCATTCTCTTTTGCCAATAATTTTTCATGCGCTGGTTTAACTGCTGTCTCTGCTCATCAAAGAATTTCTTCTTCTTTTCTGTCACTTGTGTGTTTGCTCTGTCCCTCATCCATTTCTCAATATTAATTCTGTATGTAGTCCTGTCCCGTATAACGCCCTCTGTATTATTAGATTGGGTTAGGTCTTCTCTGGTTTTTCCAACGTATGGAGTGGTTATAAAGGGTGATTCACGAAGATATGCAAATATTTTAACATGTTATTCTACAAGTAAAACTAAAGAAAAAAGTTCATATAAACATAGGTCCGCAAATGTTTAGTTACGAAGTTACGGCTAATAAAAGTTTTTGCCTGAAACCTAGCAACTTAAGCCATCGCAAAACTGTACGAGGTTAAAGTAAAGCACGATTTCCATTAATTTTGTTGTTATTAGTCTGGTGAATCTAATAAAACAAGATCCAGACGTGTATCTGAAGTAGTTTTCCAGAACACCCAGAGAAGCAAAGATTATTATACAATTAAATTTGTTTACTTCCCATTAAGAATGTAGAAACATTTATGTCATTGTTGGCAACCGTTAGTGAGTTATTTGAGTCGTTTCCTAACATTGAAGCGAGTTAGTTCTCTGTATTGTTCAGTGAAAGAACATAACAATAGCAGTGTATTTAAGCGAAACTGTTACTACACATTTACATGAACATCTTTCCGAGAGATGATTGCACGTAGTGCTGAACGTCTGAAGCCAGGCAGCTCGCCCGATTTTAACACCCATGGGTTTTTATGTATGGGGATGGATGAAAGACATAGTTTACAGGGACAAAGTCATTACACGTAAGGCATTACTTGCTCACATCATGAACGCAACAGGCGACATTAAGAACAACCCTGTAAAACTGAAACGAGCAACAAAATCTGTTAATACACGTGCAGCTAAATACATTGAACTCGGTGGAGACTTTTTGAACATTTATTGTGAAACTGTATGTACACTTTACAGCTTTGTTAACACTGAGCTTTGTTTTTTCCGGTTTAATTAATTAATACATTAATACAGTTTCAGTTAACGTAATTACCATCAATTCTCCAAAATTAAATTCTCTACAATTTCTAGTCAAAACTTTGTGCAATTGTCTGCAATTTAAAAACAAATTGGGCCAAATAGTTAGTAAATTAAAAAGTTTACGAAATTACGTCTTCGCTTCTATGGATGTTCCGGAAAACAATTGCAGGTACATGTCTGGGACATATTTAATTAGATTCACCAGATCAATAACAACAAAAATGGAAATCGTACTTTGCTTTAACCTCTTACAGTTTTGCGGTGGTTTCATATTAGCGAAGTTGCTAGGTTTCAGGCAAAATCTTTTGCTAGCCGTAACTAAACATTTGCGGACCTATGTTTATACGAACTTTTATCTGTAGTTTTACTTGTAGAGTAACATTTTAAAATATTTGCATATCTTTGTGAATCACCCTGTGTAATAAGACTTTGGTTATTTGAGCCAGTGTTGATGGAAGACTACGGTATGGGTACCCAGATTTATAGGCATGATGTCGAGACTGCACAGCAGGAATTGCGTTGTTGATAGTGCTAGTGTCATGGTTTGCCGTTAGGTGGCACTACTGGTGCGGCGACGCTCCTAGGAGCTCGGACCCAAGTACCAATGACGTGCAGCGTAAACGGTACACGTTAGTGTGACCTTCGCCAACGTGTGCTCCCTGCTTTACGGGAGAGAGGTACTCCCGTCTCATCTGCTTTGATGCACGATGGAGCACATTGCTTTTGAGGTCACTCTGTTAATCTGTATCACATATGGAGAAAACCGAATCAGTGACCGATCGTTCCAAGATGTGTGGCCACTACGACCACCAGAACTGAAACCGCGTGGTTTGTGACTGTGTGGTTACATGAAGAACAGGGTTTACCACCGGGACACTAGCACGTTGGAGGTTGAAGATAATCATAGCGATGGAGGTAGCCAACATCCCACCTGAGATGCTTTGGGCAGCAATAGAGCAATGTCTAGTGCGGTTTAAGGCTGTCGTGGATACTCATGGTCGTCTCATTGAGCAACGTTTGTAGTCTGGAACGTAAACGTGGTACGCACCCAACCAATGTTACCCCCTTATGTGTAAATTAAAATATGTTTCTTTCAATGGTTTATTTTCTATTTTTCTTCCGCATCTCCTGACAATTGTTTCCACAAAGTTTAATTGTCCTGCGATCACTCGTTTTATATGGGAACATTGTCAAGTAGCGAAAGTTTAATTATAAACATCCTGTATCTATCTTGTATATGCAGGTTCAGACGGAGTTTCCCATAGTACATCTTTATCCTCTTTGTCAGTCTACTTAAGCGCAAAGCTTACAGACGCGTCATTTCTGTATGACTTCGCTCAGGGGTTCAGTGTGTTGACACACTTCCATATTTCTCCTGATCTTCCACTCACCAGCATTACTCTTCCTAGTTACTAATGTCCTAATAGATGGGAATTCTCTGAGCTCCAGTATGTTGAATAGACCTTTCTGATCTACTGTGACTGTCTCTGTGACATAAATTACCAGTGGCCTAAGAACTGTAGGGTACTGACAGATTTTGGAATTATTCCTACTATTTATTTTATTGTAGGATCCAGTGATAGTTCCGTACTTTGAATCCAGTTTAACAAGTCGAACCGTAGTGGTCTCTTTTTTTCTCTGGTGTTCATGAAAATGATTTCACCAAGCCACTTAAACCTTGGAACCCGTTTGATACAGCCAAATTGTGTCATGTATCGTAGCACTTGCGTTGGTTATTAATTCCTTCTTATCGATGGGTTTCTGCAATCCGGTACTTTCTGCACATTTTTCAAGGGTTTCGATCTGAGTGAGTGCATACTATGTTAATGTTTGTGGAGTGCGTGGCTAAGTCAACAGCGAATGCCAAACTGTCAGTTTCGACTTACTTTCGTTTGTCTTTTCTTAACTTCCGTGATCTTTTCCTAGAGCCAGGTTAAGGTAGGGGTGAGTGGTAGGACGTGCTCTTGTCGCACATCTCTTAATAGCGAAAGGATTTGAAGTCTGTCCCATAAATTTCACAGTGGATTTAGCGTCGGTGCGTGTTTGTTTGAGGAAATCGATGACTTTGTGTCGATACCAGTGTTTGGACCCTTATTATTCTTAGTTTATGTAAATGACCTCCCCTTCAATTTACACAATAACACAACCTTCCTCTTTTCTGATGATGCCACAATTATGATATCCGACTCATATGAATGTCTTCAAGACGCAATAAACAGGACCACAGCACAACTAAACTCATGGATTAATTCAAACAGACTACTCCTAAATATAAAAAAGGCATCTGGTATTAGTTTACACACAGTCAAAAATAAAACCCACCAGACCCAAATATATAACTAAGTGATGATGAAATCAACTGTGTAAAGGAAACCAAATTTTGGGGGTTACCATTACTGACACACTCGCATGGAAAAGTCATATTGATATTACCTGCACTAAATTGAGTAAAGTATGTTTCATGATTAGACAAATAAGTAATATTGTCAATACCAGCATCCTCACATCAATGTACTATGCTCTTTTCCACTCTTTACTAAGCTACGGAATTATCTTTTGGAGTCACAGTGCAGAAGCAGTGAGGCTGTTTAAACTAAAAAAAGTAGTTATAAAAATACTATCCAAACAGCAGAAAGAATCCTGTAAACCACTCTTCCAGAATCTGAACATACTACCCCTCCCATGTCAGTACGTGCTGGACCTACTATGTTTCACCAAGAAAAATATTAGCAACTTAGATTGTAAACTCAAACTGGCCACAACATGATACAAGGTCAAAGAACTCTATATGAGTAATTCCCCATTCAACAAAACTATACAGTAAAGATGTCAAATTTGTGGGAATAGAATTTTACAATCATCTCCCAATAGCAGTGAAGAACATTACACAAGTGAAGGATTTTAAAGTAAAACTACGGTCACTTCTAATTAAACACTGCCTCTACAGCATATAGGAATTCCTCGAAAACAACGTGCTATAAGGAAATGCTATAAGGAACTTCTCAATAAAAACGTCAGATAATGGATCCCAAACTATTGACCTTACGTGACATAACTGAATGTAAGTTTTATTGGTATAATTGCTAAATTCTGGTACAGAATAAATATAAGACCTAAGTACATTACACATGTGAAGTAAATATGAAATCATTTTATAGATTCATAGACATGTACCTCTTCTTATAAATGCCTAATATGTATCAAACGACGTGTCCTATATCATGATGTGCATTTCTGTACAATGTATGATTCAGAGGATAAAAATAAATAAATAAATAAAATTCATATATCCGTTAAATAGTGTGGTGCGATGAATTGAATCATAAGCCTGTTTGAAATCGTCAAAGATGCACACCCACATATAAATCAACTACAAGTCTCATTTAGTATATTAAAAAAAAACAAAAAAACTGGCTGTGACAGTAATCGAACCGTGGGTAATTTTTTCATCTCATGACGACTAAATGGCCAATGATCTTTTCATTTCAAATTCACACCAGGCTCGAATTCTTACGGGAATCGGCGAAATACTCGAGTGACGAAGATAATGGATACGAGGCGCTACATTAGTAATGTGCGGATAAGTTTAGAATTTGGGCTGAAGGGCGGTGCGCTAGGTTGTTTCATGCAGCTGCAATGCCCACTGTGTCAGGACGATTTGATTCGACATGAGTCAGCAGTCAGCAGTAGTTTAATCTAGGCTCAACCCCTGTAATGCTGATTTCAGATAACGAGAGAGAGATTATTTTAGTGTTTGTTTGAGTAATATAAATAATTATTTTGAACAAAATTATTTCAGTAAGTATGTTGCTCCCAGTGCCTAAAATACTACTTTATTTTTATGTAATGTAAAGGTATCAGTATTTTCGTGACAAAACTGAATTGTCAAAGCCTGAGTGAAACATTTCCCTCATTCGTGATCAAAGGATGTTTTATACTTTCTGTCACAATATATACAGTACAAAAATATCCAAATTATACAATGTCATCAGTCACACTTTCATGGATAATATTGTACAATGTGTTTTGCGGCTTCGTACCACATTTTAAGGTATATGCTGTCTACATTGTCTACATCGCAATGTCGTCGTGTGCATCTAACAATCCATGAAGGACACAAAAGAAAGGTTCAGGAATGGGATTAAAATTCACGGTGAAGGGGTACCAGCGATAAGATTCGCTGATGACATTGGAGTCCTCCGTGAAAGTGAAGAAGAATTACAGAACCTACTAGATGGGCTGCACAGTCTAATGATCACAGAAAACGGACTTAGAGTAAACAGAAGACACTCGAAAGTAGTTAGTAGTAGTTTAAATTAAGTTAGCGACAAATTCAGCATTAAAGCACGATGACCCTGAAAGAACTATCTTATTTTTGATGCAAGTAAGCACATTCGGAAAGCCTTGGATAGAAGAATACAATAATACTAATCTAACTATCAGATTCTGTCACACTGTCACTGAATTGATTGAAGATTCACTTTATTATTATATGGCTACGGTTTTAAATTTAGCTTAATCTGTGTTTAATTTTATTGAGCATTAGGCCAATATACTTTTCCACCATTGGGTGATTTAATGATTCTGTAGACTATACCCTATGTCCATCTCGTTAATTATGCTATAAAGTCCTCTTTCTGCTCTTTCGACCAACAAAGGGTGTTTTATTTTTTTTATTTCATCTATGTTACACTTGATATATGTTTCAGATAATCGTTTTAAAATGGCTTCGCGGCCGAAACTGAGTAACAATGAAAGCAAATAACGGTATATATTAGTCCGTCCCACGATAACCAAGATGGCAAAATGTTGTGATCCAGATAGTTACTGGACGCCGTGAATCCACCAGCAACTGAAGCATCGTACAGTCAGGTGAGATGTTTCGTCAGTAGCGGCGTTGAAAACGCCTGCTTTATCACCTAAATATCTGATAGCGGAGCGATTCTCTGCTCTTTCGGCAGTCTTGAACTTCATATTAGAGCACACCCTGTCACTATTTGCGAAATGCTTAACTGCGAAACCTAACAAGCATCATACCACTGTATTCCTCTTATAGAGGCTTCTAGAGTGCTACCAAATAAGTGCATAATAGGTGTTTGACAATTTATATTGTACAAGATTGCCCGAAGATACATAACGGCCGGCCGCCCCAGTGATTTAATTTCGAGACTGCTCATATAAGCAGTAGTACAAACTCAAATTTACGTTGCAATAGCTTTAGGTATAGTTACTTTCACTGTCAGTGATCTGCTCCATGTGGCAATGTCATATCGCAATCACCTCCAATCGCGTAGTGCAATCTCCGCATAAACTGTTGCTTTGAACGCCGTGACTGCAACAGTGCATTACATCCTTAGAAGCACCTCAGTGTACCACTAGACATCTCTGTCTTATAACAGCTTCCGTGGTTTCATGCTAACTTCACTGATTTCAGGCAGAAATCACTGGTACTCAAAGTATTAACCTAGCCTGCAGAAAGTTCCCAAGGAAGAACGTAATTGGTGTTTGAAATCTATTGCACATAATTTATAGAGATTTAGTAGATAGAATTTAACACAGAAACATATGGCTGTAAACGACCCAGTTCCATGTTACAAAGAAAATACTTTTTTGAAATGATATGTTATTGCCTTTGACGTGCAGCTTGTGTTTTATTGTTCATACACTGGCTATCGAAAATCATGTAATGCCACCACCAGTTGCTGCGAAAATCGTTATTATTGCTATCATATTCGATTGTTACTAATCATTGTCAGACAGAACAAATTTTTCCGTTGTAATAGCTGTTTGAATACAAGCTTGTCACTAACTCGCTCAGCACAACGTCAGAAGACGAACTAGACATGAGAACTCAGGACACCGAACTTAAACATTGTCATGGATATTCAGTATGTCAGTAATACAATAGCATACCCTATCCAACCTCTGAAGACATTTGAACTGTTGGAACATCACTGTTGAGACGTCTGAACCACGACTGACTAATCATCCGTTATCAAAAGTCGTCGTGAAAAAATTATATTTCCATTTCCAACGAAACACGTGCGCCTTTACAACAGTGTATCTTGGAACACACACACACACTCACACACACACACACACACACACACTCACACACACACACACATATATATATATATATATATATATATATATATATATATATATATATATATATATATATATACACTCTCCTGGAAATGGAAAAAAGAACACATTGAGACCGGTGTGTCAGACCCACCATACTTGCTCCGGACACTGCGAGAGGGCTGTACAAGCAATGATCACACGCACGGCACAGCGGACACACCAGGAACCGCGGTGTTGGCCGTCGAATGGCGCTAGCTGCGCAGCATTTGTGCACCGCCGCCGTCAGTGTCAGCCAGTTTGCCGTGGCATACGGAGCTCCATCGCAGTCTTTAACACTGGCAGCATGCCGCGACAGCGTGGACGTGAACCGTATGTGCAGTTGACGAACTTTGAGCGAGGGCGTATAGTGGGCATGCGGGAGGCCGGGTGGACGTACCACCGAATTGCTCAGCACGTGGGGCGTGAGGTCTCCACAGTACATCGATGTTGTCGCCAGTGGTCGGCGGAAGGTGCACGTGCCCGTCGACCTGGGACCGGACAGCAGCGACGCACGGATGCACGCCAAGACCGTAGGATCCTACGCAGTGCCGTAGGGGACCGCACCGCCACTTCCCAGCAAATTAGGGACACTGTTGCTCCTGGGGTATCGGCGAGGACCATTCGCAACCGTCTCCATGAAGCTGGGCTACGGTCCCGCACACCGTTAGGCCGTCTTCCACTCACGCCCCAACATCGTGCAGCCCGCCTCCAGTGGTGTCGCGACAGGCGTGAATGGAGGGACGAATGGAGACGTGTCGTCTTCAGCGATGAGAGTCGCTTCTGCCTAGGTGCCAAAGATGGTCGTATGCGTGTTTGGCGCCGTGCAGGTGAGCGCCACAATCAGGACTGCATACGATCGCGGCACACAGGGCCAAGCCCCGGCATCATGGTGTGGGGAGCGATCTCCTACACTGGCCGTACACCTCTGGCGATCGTCTAGGGGACAATGAATAGTGCACGGTACATCCAAACCGTCATCGAACCCATCGTTCTACCATTCCTAGACCGGCAAGGGAACTTGCTGTTCCAACAGGACAATGTACGTCCGCATGTATCCCGTGCCACCCAATGTGCTCTAGAAGGTATAAGTCAACTACCCTGGCCAGCAAGATCTCCGGATCTGTCCCCCATTGAGCATGTTTGGGACTGGATGAAGCGTCGTCTCAGGCGGTCTGCACGTCCAGCACGAACGCTGGTCCAACTGAGGCGCCAGGTGGAAATGGCAAGGCAAGCCGTTCCACAGGACTCCCCATGGGAGAATAGCAGCATGCATTGCTGCGAAAGGTGGATATACACTGTACTAGTGCCGACATTGTGCATGCTCTGTTGCCTGTGTCTATGTGCCTGTGGTTCTGTCAGTGTGCTCATGTGATGTATCTGACCCCTAGGAATGTGTCAATAAAGTTTCCCCTTCCTGGGACAATGAATTCATGGTGTTCTTATTTCAATTTCCAGGAGTGTATATTAAAACCAACCCCGATATTTTGGTCAAATTGGATTACTGTCATGGACACTTGCAAACTGTCTTCGAAACTTGACCGATGGCCGTAGAAACCTGCGTAGAGTGGTGACATGATAGCGTGAATGTACCCTCGTTTTCTTTTCAGTGCTGACAGCAGAAGCATGCGCGCATCACGCACCGATCAACGACTATGGTAAAAATAAATCCAAGGCGAGTTAACAAATCTTAACGATATAAATCATGCAAACTTGGCAGTGTATCTGCAGTATTGAGATATTACTAGTACGTTTGCGACACGGACGTACGGAATGAAACGTGCACTTGGGCATTTGGCTTGCCTGCGCACAACTGACTGCCGGGCGGGAGGGCGGTTTGATACATGCGATCGTTGATTGTTGCTGGCTTCTCATTGTTCCCAATAAAGATGTACGAAATATAAAGGGTGCATCAAAAAGAATCATCCGATCTAAAAGGATCATAACTATTATGCTGTTTGAGATACATGCCTGAAAAGCGTACTGTTAGAAAGAGCAAACACTCGAGTTTTACATGGTTCCCGCTAGGTAGCAGCAGTGTGCGCCCACTTCAGTAAAAATGTTGTCGGACAACAGAAAGAGTTTTTTTTTGTTCTACGTTTTGCACAGTACGGGTCAGAGAAAACTGTTCAGCGTGACCTTCGTGCTAGGTCTGGTGTGGATCCTCCTACAGCTCAGAGAATTAGTCTATGGTATGAACAATTCTGAGAAACAGGTTGTTTGTGTAAAGGAAAATCGGCGGGCGTCCCCACGTGTCTGACACAGACGTTGAACCAAACCGCCACAGTTTCACAAGGAGTACGCAGAAATACGTTCGTCGTGCAGCTCGACAGTTCAACACGCCCTCGATGTCGGTCTACCGTGGGTTGCGCCGACGTTTACACATGAAAACATACAAAATTCAGCTGCTGCAACTCTTCGTGAAGGTGACAAACAACAATGTGTGGATTTCTGTTCAAAAATGGTTCAAATGGCTCTGAGCACTATGGGACTTAACATCTGAGGTCATCAGTCTACATCTACATCTACATCTACATTCACACTCCGCAAGCTACCCAACGGTGTGTGGCGGAGGGCACTTTACGTTCCACTGTCATTACCTCCCTTTTCTGTTCCAGTCGCGTATGGTTCGCGGGAAGAACGACTGTCTGAAAGAATCCGTGCGCGCTCGAATCTCTCTAATTTTACATTCGTGATCTCCACCGGAGGTATAAGTAGGGGGAAGCAGTATATTCGATACCTCATCCAGAAACGCACCCTCTCGAAACCTGGCGAGCAAGCTACACCGCGATGCAGAGCGCCTCTCTTGCAGAATCTGCCACTTGAGTTTGCTAAACATCTCCGTAACGCTATCACGGTTACCAAATAACCCTGTGACGAAACGCGCCGCTCTTCTTTGGATCTTCTCTGTCTCCTCCGTCAACCCGATCTGGTACGGATCCCACACTGATGAGCAATACTCAAGCATAGGTCGAACGAGTGTTTTGTAAGACACCTCCTTTGTTGATGGACTACATTTTCTAAGGACTCTCCCAATGAATCTCAACCTGGTACCCGCCTTACCAACAATTAATTTTATATGCTCATTCCACTTCAAATCGTTCCGCACGCATACTCCCAGATATTTAACAGAAGTAACTGCTACCAGTGTTTGTTCCGCTATCATATAATCATACAATAAAGAATCCTTCTTTCTATGTATTCGCAATACATTACATTTGTCTATGTTAAGGGTCAGTTGCCACTCCCTACACCAAGTGCCTATCCGCTGCAGATCTTCCTGCAGTTCGCTACAATTTTCTAATGCTGCAACTTCTCTGTATACTACAGCATCATCCGCGAAAAGCCGCATGGAACTTCCGACACTCAGTGCCCCAGAACGTAGAACTACTTAAACCTAACTAACTTAAGGACATCACACACATCAATGCCCGAAGCAGAATTCGAACCTGCGACCGTAGCGGTCGTGCGGCAGCAGACTGAAGCGCCTAGAACCGCACGGCCACAACGGCCGGCTGGTGTTCTGCAATTAAGTTCTTGCTAAGATGGAGGGTGATAGTTTTCTTCCATGCTTAGTGTTCAGTGACGAGGCAATATGCCATTTAAATGGAAAGGTGAACCATCATAATATGAGGATATGGAGTACGGAACAATGACACGAAGCAGTACAACATGAGAGGGACTCTCCAAAATTTAATGCATTTTTTTGCCGTTTAACGGGAAAGGGTGTGTGGTCCATTTGTCTTTGCCGAGAACACTGTTACAGGAAGCACGTATCTCGATTAGCTTGAGAACTTTCAGTCGCCACAGATGGAGACTGATTCGAATGACTTCATTTACCAACGGGACTGGGTACTGCCACACTGGCATCTGAAAGTGCGCGATCAATCAATCAATCAATCAATCAATCAATCAAAGGATTACTGAACGATGGATCGGTCGCTCTGGACTAAATGATTCAGCCTTACTTTACTGGCCTCCAAGGTCACCGGACCTGACTGTGTTTGATTATTTCTTGTGAGGGTTTATAAAACTCTGTTAATGCGCCTACGTTACCAAAAGCAATGAATGAACTGAGACCTCGCATAACAGCAACTGTGGAAGCTGTAACTCAAGATATGCTCGCTGCAGTGTGGGAACAATTTGAATAACGCAATGACATATGCCGTGCATCTGAAGGGGGCATATCGAACACCTATGAAAAGGTATAAGAACTATTGCAGTTTCCCGTTCATTAAAAACTAGGATTCACTGTATATGTTTGTTAGTTTCATAAATATGGACGTGCCAAATCGGATGATTCTTTTTGATACACCTTGTATATGGCTTAGATAGTAACGTATGTTTACAGTGCGTTCTGGGGAACATACGCCTTTGAGGCGGATAGGGAGTTGGCATGTCCGCCTGACACATATTAGGCCTATGTTGAAATTGGGAATTATATGAAAATTTTAAATAAATAAAGTGATGAAATTCGAAAAGATTTTAAATTTTGGTTCGATTTCAGAATGAAAATCCATAGGTCTAAAAGTTTTATCAGTTTCGTGTACTATTTTAGCCATACAGAAATAAGTCACTTTGTTAATCCTGATACAAACTGACGGAGAGTTTGGAACACCTGCTGAATCTGGAAGGTCAATCAATCAATGGCTCAGAGCACTATGGGACTTAACTTCTGAGGTCATCAGTCCCCTAGAACTTAGAACTACTTAAACCTAACTAACCTAAGGACATCACACACATCCACGCCCGAGGCAGGATTCGAACCTGCGACCGTAGCGGCCGCGCGGTTCCAGACTGAAGCGCCTAGAACCGCTCAGCCACTTCCGAAAAGAAGTAAAAGTGTGAAACAAAATGTGCTTCTTTTCCTTGATTTCATGCCCCCAAATGATATATAGATCTGACTGTCTGAAAACAGCTGTACTGCATGTTTGGAAAGGTTATGCACCTTGAAATGGTCATCTCGAAGAAAAAAAATAACGGTAACGCATGGTGTCTACAGAATATTCGAAAACAAACTATAAAAACTGTTAGTCCTGTGACCACAAGGTCCGTTGCAACCAGTTATATCACGTAACCTACAGGATAGCGCAGGAAAACGGGAAACTCTGAACATGAGTGTTGTTAACCGTGCTGTGTTGATACAGATGCGTAGTAATTATGAACGCGTTGTCGTTTAATAATCATGCACCAACGAAGTGGTGCGAAAAGGTCCTGTTGCTGTGGGAGTGTTTTACGAGCAGGCTGATAATGTTATTGCTATTTCGATAACATTACCAGCCTCCCATTTGCTCATGCAATTACATCGTGGGTACATAATTTTGAAGAAGGGTAGAGCTTTGAAAAATAACCCTCGTGGCTGCGTTCTAACAGTTCATATTTCAGAGTAATTGTTCGAACTTTCATCGAGAGGAACCCTTGCCGTCCCGTTCCGTTCGACAACGTACATCTGTGCTAGAGAATGGGCGAAGAAGCGTACAATGAATTCAGCACGAATTAACTTTCTACTCTGATAAGCTACAGATTTTGCAGCAATTGAATCCGCGAGGTTTTGTGTCGCGTAGGAAGTTAAGCGAACGGGTGTTGGCTAAAATCAATGAGGACACCAATTGCCTTAACACCGATTTTCTTAACATCCACTTCCACATTAACGTATACGTCGACAAACAGAATTTCTGTTACTGGGAACAGGGAAATCCTTGAGTTTTACGAGCACCCTTCACATAGCGCCAAGGTTTTGGCGTACTGTATCATGACATAGTGACTCTGATCATAATTTTTTTTGAATGTGAGGAAGGCTCTGCAACAACAGTAACATATGCTTGAATTATTTTTTGTACCGGGAAGATGAAATCACTGCCATTCCCCGCGGTACTTTCGCCAATAAAATATGAGCGTCTGCCATGTACGCAGGAGATCCCGAGTTCGAGTCTCGGTCGGGGCACACATTTTCAGCTGTCCCCATCGAGGTAGATCAACACCACCTGTTCGCAGCTGAGTGTTTATCATCTACATGAGGAGGGTTGCTTTTGAATCGCTTGTGCAGCGGTAGGAAGGCCTTATTGCACAAGTTACAAGTACGGCAGAAATACGAACCATTCACCAAGTGGAGGAGAAGGAGATCAGTGTTTAACGTCCCGTCGACAACGAGGTCATTAGAGACGGAGCGCAAGCTCGGGTGAGGGAAGGAAATCGACCGTGCCCTTCCAAAGGTACCATCCCGGCATTTGCCTGAAGCAGTTTAGGGAAATCACGGAAAACTTAAATCAGGATGGCCGGAGACGGGATTGAACCGTCGTCCTCCCGAATGCGAGTCCAGTGTGCTAACCACTGCGCCACCTCGCTCGGTCATTCACCAGGTGTTTATGGCCGAGTGTATTAGAATTTACCAGTAAACCCGGCCACCCTTGATTCTGTAAAGAATTGAACTCCCATGTAGTAAACAGCTGCAGACGTCTGATTGCTTTACAAATGAGTTAATGTATTACATATTTTACGTTAAGCATATAAAGCCATATCGCTGAAGGCGCAAAATACTGTGTTTCACGTATAACAATGTTTATGGCGTATTTCTTGATTAAACACTGTGTCGTACAAGAATATAATTTTGCAGGTATATTCAGAGCCATATGTGGACACTGTGTCCTCGGTGGCTCAGATGGATAGAGCGTCTGCCATGTAAGCAGGAGATCCCGGGTTCGAGTCCTGGACGGGGCACACATTTTCAGCTGTCCCCATCGAGGTATATCAACGGCTGCTGAGGGTTTCAGTGAATTATCATTCATTCAATAGAAGCTGCACGGTCATCAATGGTATCTCTTCTTTCGAGAACAGTTACTATTTTCATACTCCTCATATAGCTCCACAGCAAAATGTCTAAAGGGACTGAATACGAGAACGAAACTTCCTTGCAAATGAAGCCTGTGCACCCAACCGTGAATCGAACCTGCAGTCTTCCATTTCGCAAGGCTCTTACCGACTGAGCTATGCTTCGACCGTACTTATCAGACAGTTTTAATCTGCGAGTAAATTACAAAGTTAAGAACACCCCTCTGCGGAGCGTGAAAGATTAATTCGGAATACAGTCCTTTAGGCTGTGGTTAAACCAATTCACCATGATATCCTTCCTTCAACGGGTGTTAATCCCAAATGGTAGACAGGAGAGCTTCTGTGGAATTTGGAAAGTAGGATGTAGGTACTGACAGGATTGAAACTGTGAGGTCTTGGACAGCCCAGTCGATATGGATGCTCCCATGCCGACACGGTAGCTCTGCGTGTTCGGTCAGGGAACTGGCAAACCGCTGTAATAATAATAATAATAATAATAATAAATCAATGGAGTGAAATTTTCATGGAAGGAATCTTGGAGATGTCGTGCGTCGTTCGTATAGAATTGCGGAAGAAAACGACGAAGAAACAGACAGAAAGAAAAAAATGTCGATAAGGGACAACACAAAATTTTGGGTTCGAGTTCTACGCCGGCACACTGTTTTAATCTATCAAGAAATTTCAAAACACCGTAAACTCAGCGCTGCACAAAAGATTCGTTCTGAAAAATCAGAAGACCTTGGCGGCTCAGTATCTGGTCGATTTTCACATATCTACCCCATCGCCAATGTTCCAGTGAGATCGTACTGCAAGTTTGACTTCAGGTGACTTAATGTGACACCAGGTGACCGAATCATGCAACGCACCGCGTAATATTAAAAGCATCGATATTAGCACAAAAGTCGACATAATCATCTTCGGGTTGAAGCTCCTTTGCCCTGCCATGCATTTCGGAGGAAGCTCTACAATAAATTCTTGAACACCACAGCAAAGGTACATCAAACTATTTGAAATATAAAATTCAATAGAATTTGTCTTTCACATAATATAATACCTAACTATATACATGTAAATGTAAACAGTATGTCACCTGCAGCTCGTCATGCCAAACACAAAGCTAAAATTGAGTGGCTGATGCAAGAAATTAGATACCTACATACAAAAAAGCAGGAACTCAACGTTGAAATTCAAATTCACCTGCAACTAGGAAAAGCACATTAAAATCAAAAAAATGGTTCAAATGGCTCTGAGCACTATGGGACTCAACTGCTGTGGTCATTAGTCCCCTAGGACTTAGAACTACTTAAACCTAACTAACCTAAGGACGTCACACACATCCATGCCCGAGGCAGGATTCGAACCTGCGGCCGTAGCAGTCACACGGTTCCAGACTGCGCGCCTAGAACCGCGAGACCACCGCGGCCGGCCATTAAAATCTCTGACATATTTAATGATATCATGAATACAGTCAAACAAAACAGAAATACAAATAAAATCAAAATGGAATAAACAACTACAAAGACTAAACATTGTTTTAAAACAAAACAAAGTTTTTGCACATAAAAGTAGAAAACAAGCAAACCACCCATTCCACAAACGTCTAGTCAACCTTACTGACATACAAATAACCAAGAAATAAATTTTCTAGAAAAAGGCCCAAAATACAATGTCAATACACACATAACACACAAGAAAGTGGAGAATCTTATCACAGAAAGTGAGTACATCATAAAACAACAAGAAATGAACAATAGCCCAAACTTCAATGCAGGTCTGAAAGAGAATTAGCCGCAGAAGAAATATGATGCATAATGAAGGAAAAGAGAAACAGCATATTGACAGGAACAAAAATTGAAAAAAAGTCGACATTGTTTTCTTTGTAGCTTGGAAACGGACAGGACACATGTTTCAACGTAAAATTATCAACCAAGACCTATCTGGAACATCAAAAAGACAAGAATAGGCGTTTGTGAAACACCTACACGAAGAAAAAGAAACCGATATCACTTCTGATTTCCTTCCTGTCCACGAACTTATACTTTGTCTTTAATGAACTCGTCGTTGACGGTATGCTAAAACATAAACTTTGTTCCTTCTTTATAGTTTCATTATTTCGCGAAATGCGTCTGTTTGGACCTTCTGAAGAGACAGGTGACCTTTGTATCGGATTAGATTATACACTTTTATGTCTTTGCCACTTTGTTTACTTCAGCAAAATTGATAATCGGTTACTGCTTTGCATCCATCATCATATCTAAAATCGGAGAAACACGACAGCAGATTTATAAAAACCAAAACAGGCATCAAATGTGCTTATAAAAGGAACAAGTTACATAAAAACGCGGCATCGACACGTAGGCGTATAGTCATTGCATAAAACCACAAGAACAGGGAGCACATATTCATAATTTAAATGAAAGTTTACAATGGTAGGTGCTTATGGTGGCAGTTACAGACAACTGAAGGTCATATGCGTATAATGTAGAGTGTAGAAAGCGATCGAACGAGGTGGTTCGTGGTTAGCATACTGGACTCTCATACGGGAGGACGACGGTTCAAACTCGCGCCCGGTCATCCTGATTTAGGTTTGCATCTGCATCTACAGCATGGTGTGTGGCGGAGGGTACTTTATGTACCACTAACTGAGCCCTCCAACCCCGTTCCACTCGCGAATAAAAAAATGGTTCAAATGGCTCTAAGCACTATGGGACTTAACTTCTGAGGTCGTCAGTTCCCTAGAACTTAGAACTACTTAAACCTAACTAACCTAAGGACATCACACACACCCATGCCCTAGGCAGGATTCGAACCTGCGACCGTAGCGGTCGCGCGGTTCCAAACCGTAGCGCCTAGAACCGCTCCGCCACCCCGGCCGGCTCTTCCTGTGTACGCGCAGTATGTTATATTTATTTAAGTTCGGGGTCAATTGCCAGAGCCTGAACCATTCATCAATTCTCTGGAGGTCATTCTATAAATTGTTACTGTCTTCTGGCTTTGCTACTTTGTTGCAGACAACCGCATGATCCGCGAACAGCCTTAGAGAGCATCCGACGCTTTCTACTAGGTCATTTATATATAGTGTAGACAGTAACGGTCCTGTCACACTTCCTTGGGGTACATTGGAAACTACCTTTACATCTGCACATACATACATTAATCCTTGTTCCATAGATCATGAATGCGACATTTCGTAATGATGTGGAACGTGTCACTATAACATAAGTTTTCTTTACACAAAGTAATTAATTAATTTTCTTTTTTTACAGTAACTACTTCATATCTAAGAATCTGTCGATTCCGTTCCGTTAAGAGCGGCGTGTTGGTCTGTCTACATGTTCCATAATTCTACATCAGATTGAAATCAACGATATAGATCTGTAATTGTGTGCCAATGTCCCACCGACCCTTCTTGAAAATGGGAATGACCTGCACTTTCTTCCAGTCTTCGCAGCTCAAGAGATCTACGTGATTTCCCTGAATCACTTCAGGCAAATGCGGGAATGGTTCCTTTGAATGGGCATGGCCGATTTCGTCGCTCATCCTTCCCTAATCCGATGGGAGCGGCGACCTTGCTGTTTGGTCCCCTACCGTAAATCAACAAACCAAGTAAAAAGCTTAGTGCGTTTTAGAAGGTATAGAATGAATATCTATTATACGTTTCTGAAATGTGGCGTGATGTTTATGTTTCAAAATAGTTACAAAATTTGGTAATATTATTTAACTATAGGTAACTCCTTTTCGAGTGAGAAAATAATTTAAGAATTTAGGTAAGATAAAATTTAACGTATAAAAACAATGTAATATGCGCTAAACGGGTCTATCTGTTATGTTGGATTTACAAACGCTTTACACGAAATGCGTTACATTGCACTGCAGCTGCCAGACAACTTGATATTTTACCGATGTATACTATATATTACATATGACGTTATATCGAAAGTAAAGACAGTTTAAATTCAGCTTGAAAGCATTGCACGTGAACATAAGGTGGCTTGAATAAAAAGTTAAGAAAGTAAATAGCGCATAATGATGGAATTAAAAATCGACTACTCTCACTGTAGAAGTGGGCGAAGCAGTCCAGGTGACGTCAGCAGTCGCATTACTTCTAATCATGCAATATGTCACCAAGACATAAAGTTTTGTAATTTAATCTGTTTCAATACTTCACAAGATCAAACAATTACGGATGTCCATTATAAAGCGAAATATCCATTCTTACCACTCCCTCCACCAAAATATGTTATCACTTGTAGAAAAACTTGCTTCAGGTTCGATAATGATTTCGAAACACAATGAGACAAAGATTTCGGGTAGCTATCCTTGTAAATTATTTTCAGTTGCCAGTTATCGTATAGCGTTTTGTGAGCTATGGACTTACCATGCCACCGACATACAGGCAACGATTAGCCGTTAAGTTGGTGGTCGGTATCGGCACACTATCTGTAGTGTGTGTTATTTTATCTCTGACACTAGTCGCACAATGTAGCGACTGCCCTTCATCCCTCCAGTTTCAGAGTCGGATAACGCCCACTGGAGCATCGCTATCGATGTTGAGACGCTTGGCTGCCGCTGAGGTTAACTGGTTCGCGTGTGCGGAATTGCGAGGGCTGTTTCCTATCGCGATCGCCTCCTGCTATCGACATCTCGAAGGGCGTTGTCCGCAGTGCTGCCAACATGCCGTGGGCGTGGCAGTGGCAGCACTGCTGGGTCGCTGCGCGCCGCCCTCTTCGAAACCAACTTCTCTGCGACGCTCGGCAAGTTGCCCGAGGTTCAGCAGAACTGTGAAGCTGCGCCGCTCTCCACCCACTCGCTTTTCTTAAAACTTCCTTTCTGCAATTTTTCCTGCTGTGACGTGCAAATTTTGTAAGTGGGTTTAGTGAAAATCAAGTATTACTGAAAGTTTAAAATAATGAGCTATATTCGTGAAAAATATTGAACGAAAACATTTTAATACTATATCTCTGCGGTAAATGAATTACAAATTGTGAACCTCTCAAAAATATTTTGAAAGTAGAATAAAATCTGTATCTTACTGATTATGGTAGCTGTTGTACATTGGTAGATAAACAACAGATATTATTTGCGCCTCATAAATAATTAATAGTGCTTAAATATTAACAGTGCATAAATCATTAATTTTATATAAGAAAGGTTATAACTGAGAGTTGAGATCGTTTTTCACACTATGATTCCACTTGGGTGGACAGAGAATAGCCCTCTATAAGCGCAGTGACTAAAAGGCTCTGCACACGGTCCAATTTATCGGCTGGCTAACGGACCGACCAATTTTGTGGTAGGCTACCCAATGTCCAACAGACTACACTCAGTGGTTACAGCGCCGCCCTCTTCGTACCGCTTGTTGCGAACTCTTTATGTTACGTTCATTGAGGTTATGTTTTATTAAATGCTGCTTATATTACATAGACACAAAAATTGGGATTTGCCTTCTCGTTAAAAAAAAAAAAAAAGCTGCCAAGCTGTGCGAAAACAAATGGCCTACATGAATTAGTTAAGAATGGACGAAACATGTTTTTCTGCGCTTCTGAAGCTCGTCAAGCCACATTCGATAAAAAAAGGATACTGGTACTGTGATGAGAGAAGCTGTAAGGCGTGAGGAAAGCTTCTTAACTACGTTAAAGTTTCTAGCTACTGACAGAATATATCAGGACGAGTAATTCAGTGCAGCCATATATTCACAGCTATATAATCAAGAAGAATATAATAATTCCAATCCCAAAGAAAGCAGGTGTTGACAGATGTGTAAATTACTGAACAATCAGTTTAATAAGTCACAGCTGCAAAATAATAACGCGAATTCTTTACAGACGAATGGAAGAACTAGTAGAAGCCGATCTCTGGGAAGATCAGTTTGGATTCCGTAGAAATGTTGGAACACGTGAGGCAATACTGACCCTACGACTTATCTTAGAAGAAAGATTAAGGAAAGGCAAACCTACGTTTCTAGCATTTGTAGACTTAGAGAAAGCTTTTGAAAATGTTGACTGGAATACTCTCTTTCAAATTCTAAAGGTGGCAGGGGTAAAATACAGGAAGCGAAAGGCTATTTACAGTTTCTACAGAAACCAGATAACCAGATGGCAGTTGTAAGAGTCGAGGGACATGAAAAGGAAGCAGCGGTTGGGAAGGGAGTGAGACAGGGTTGTAGCCTCTCCCCGACGTTATTCAATCTGTATATTGAGCAAGCAGTGAAGGAAACAAAAGAAAAATCCGGAGTAGGTATTAAAATCCACGGAGAAGAAATAAAAACTTTGACGTTCGCCGATGACATTGTAATTCTGCCAGAGACAGCAAAGGACTTAAAAATTCAGTTGAATGGAATGGACAGTGTCTTGAAAGGAGGATATAAGATGAACATCAACAAAAGCAAAACGAGGATAATGGAACGTAGTCGGATTAAGTCGGGTGATGCTGAGGGAGTTCGATCAGGAAATGAGACACTTACAGTAGTGAATGAGTTTTGCTATTTGGGGAGCAAAATAACTGATGATGGTCGAAGTAGAGAGGATATAAAATGTAGACTGGCAATGGCAAGGAAGGCGTTTCTGAAGAAGAGAAATTTGTTAACATCGAGAATAGATTTAAGTGTTAGGAAGTCATTTCTGAACGTATTTGTATGGAGTGTAGCCATGTATGGAAGTTAATCATGAACGATAAACAGTTTGGACAGGAAGAGAATAGAAGCTTTCGAAATGTGGTGCTACAGAAGAATGCTGAAGATTAGATGGGTAGGTCACATAACAAATGAGGAAATATTGAATAGAATTGGGGAGAAGAGGAGTTTGTGGGACAACTTGAGTAGAAGAAGGGATCGGTTGGTAGGACATGTTCTGAGGTATCAAGGGATCACCAATTTAGTATTGGAGGGCAGCGTGGAGGGTAAAAATCGTAGAGGGAGACCAAGAGATGAATACACTAAGCAGATTCAGAAGGATGTGGGTTGCAGTGGGTACTGGGAGATGAAGAAGCTTGCACAGGATAGAGTAGCATGGAGAGCTGCATCAAACTAGTCTCAGGACTGAAGACCACAACAACAACATATATTCACAATTATTGTGCAAAATTATTACTGAAACTTGCAGTGTTATTTTCAGGCGCATGAGGAAATAATTCATATTAGAGCGAAACAGATAAGTCAAATGATGCTCATGTAAACATTATGTATTTATTTTTACATGTAACATGAAAGGTTTCCCAATAAGTTTGAGAAACTCATTTCGAACTAGAAGTAGAAGGACTACAAATGGTGGCGGCGCATATCATGTAATTCTTAGCAACAGATAAATAAAAATGAAGCATTTCCTAACTGGTGTGTGTAGATAGCGGAGAGCGGGCCTGGTATGACGATAAATAATCACTAGCACTCCTGTCACTGTGAATAACATTTACTCGCGCAGTGTATACACTACGCATGTACCGCGTACTACGAAGAACAGATCTGGCAAAGATACAGTTGTTCTTGCTGCGGTAAGGCACCGATAATATTGAGGGATAGAGACGTAAGTAACTCTTACACTTCACGCTTCATAGTAGAAGGTGTCGCGATCGGCTGAATTTTCTTTAAAGCTTCCAAAAATGAAGCATATGTATTTTGTGAAAGAATGCCCGTCGGCAGACTGTAATTCGGTTTTTAGTTCTTTGTTGCGATACGTATTGTAAATGAAATCGAAAATCTGATCTCTCTGCGTTTCGGTTGATTTCATTTCCGAAAAGTATCGAAAATAAAACCTAAAATCAGACAGTCGACAGACTTTTATTCCTAAAATACATAACTTTCACTGTTTCTGTGCCACATGAAACCATAATCTATTCGTTTAAACTGAAACAAGTTTTTAATTTCTTGCATCTCTGTTGCTATACTCTCCCCCACGGTATGTCGCACAAACATATGCAATCATTAAACATCCCCAGAAACTTGGTCATCAGAGTTTCGTCCGCCTTGCAACCTATCATTTCAGTAGTATATAAAAAGTGTTGTTTCCCGCGAATAGTGACAGGGGACAAACTTCTGTCGGGCAGTTGGTATGACACCGCCACACACAGCACAATTTCTTGTGTGAAGCGCCTTGGTGTGAAGTAGTGACGGTGGTGGCGGGGTTCCGCTGTCACGTGCTCATACCCAGTCGAGCACCCAAGAAATTCTGTCGATTGGTCGGTAAAAATACGATTATTAATCAAACACAGCATACTTATTCTTGTATTCTTTTTTACTTACGCAACGAACTGTACTAAACGAGACTTGGAAGCAGCAGAATTACTGGCTGGAGGGACAACTAAATTATGTAGCACTCTCCCACCCAAACCCAATTTTTGCCTCCTCCACAGTCAAATCACGCTCCAGTCCTCAGTTGACAGACATCGGCAAAAATCGGAAGACTTCGGTCAAATGTCATATTTACTTCAGCATGTGCTCGTCACCCAACACCGTAGGACCTGCTCATAATAACTAAAATGCAGCTAGCTACTCATGGGGGGGGGGGGGGGGGGATCCAGCGAGGGCTACAATTATCGTGTAGCAGCGAAACTTGATAGATACGCTAATGCCTTAATGTGGAACCGATTTATGCTGGAAAACAAATTAGTACCAAGTTAGAGTGCCAGATGCAAATACCGTGCTGTACACTGTTTGTACGACGATACGACGTGAGAGAACAGTACTGATATCAAGAAGAGAGACAGTGCTCTGTTAATAAAACTGCTTTTTGAGAATGCTACATTGAGAGAGTATCGCCGACTGTAAGATCTGAGGAGAGGCTGAATGTAGTTCGTTAAATGGTTTAAAGATGATGATAATGAATTTCGAAAACGTGGGTGAGCTTGGTGTGGTGTCGAGAAGAGCCTTGTCGTATCCTGGTGGAAATTACAGGTTGCTGTTGATGTAAATGACTTTTCAGCACATGCCTCAGCGGCGCTAGTGCTCGTGCAGTTTCACGAGAGTTGTCCATCAGATGGTCAACAGTTCGGAAAGTGTAGCGGTCTATTTTACACTGGTACCAGTAGAAGGCCCATTTGTTGTTGTTGTTGTTGTTGTTGTTGTTGTCTTCAGTCCTGACACTGGTTTGATGCAGCTCTCCATGCTACTCTATTCTGTGCAAGCTTCTTCATCTCCCAGTACCTACTGCAACCTACATCCTTCTGAATCTGCTTAGTGTATTCATCTCTTGGTCTCCCTCTACGATTTTTACCCTCCACGCTGCCATCCAATGCTAAATTTGTGATCCCTTGATGCCTCAAAACATGTCCTACTTACCGATCCCTTCTTCTAGTCAAGTTGTGCCACAAACTTCTCTTCTCCCCAATCCTATTCAATACCTCCTCATTAGTTACGTGATCTATCCACCTTATCTTCAGCATTCTTCTGTAGCACCACATTTCGAAAGCTTCTATTCTCTTCTTGTCCAAACTAGTTATCGCCCATGTTTCACTTCCATACATGGTTACACTCCAAACAAATACTTTCAGAAACGACTTCCTGATACATAAATCTATATTCGATGTTAACAAATTTCTCTTCTTCAGAAACGCTTTCCTTGCCATTACCGGTCTACATTTTATATCCTCTCTACTTCGACCATCGTCAGTTATTTTACTTCCTAAATAGCAAAACTCCTTTACTACTTTAAGTGTCTCATACGATATAGCAAATGAAACCTGATGATCCGGAGCAGCGTTCTGAATTTGCTCTCTGGTTTCTGGCACTGATGGAAGTTGATAGCACATTGGACTTGCATTCGGGAGGATGACGGTTCAAGCCTGCGACCGACCATCCTGATTTACGTTTAAATCGCTTCAGGAAAGTGCCAAGATGGTTCATTTGAAAGGACACGGCTGATTTCCTTCCCCACCATTCACCAAACCGATGGGACCGATTACTCCGCCGTGTGGATCCCTCCCCCAAATCAACCAACCTGTCAACCAGAACTGCCGAATTTGTGGTACCGTTAAACTGCGCGTTGCCCTCGAAGACCCATTGTACTTGCCTTATGTGAGTGTATGGTGAGGATTCACAAGCATCTTTATTCTCGGCCCATTTTTATTTGAAGAGAATACAGCCAGAGGGCCTGTTAGGTGTACCGTCACGTTATCGAGGCCTTCTTGTACAGCATGTGATTCCTTCTTTGCAAGAGCGTAACTGCGTGGAAGACCTGCTTAGTGAAACCTCCCATGAACGTGTTATCCAGAGGTTTTTCAGATGGGTGGCGTGCAAAATCGTCTCATCTGAATTAATGTGACTTCTGGCTCTGGGAATATCTAAAAGAACGCGTTTATCAGGGACACGTTCGGTTTCTACTTGATCGGAAGGCCAGCATACAGGAATACGTTACTCAAATTCTACCAGATCTGTTGCGATCAACTGTTGATCACGTCATTTTACGGATGCAGCATCTCGTCGACCCCTCCAGTGCTCATATTGAACAAATAATACGAAGGTCATTCAATAATTAAAGAGGCAAATTGGTGTGAGGAAAAAACTGTTAGTAGGGCAAGTTTGGTACTTTTATGGCTTTAAGTTGATATCACTGGAATGATCTCAAAAATACAAGATGGCGAGTCCGCTTGAAACGTCCACATTAGAGGAGCAACGTTCTGTTACTCGTTTTTTATTTGCTGAAGGCGAGAAACCAGTGAATATATACTGTAGAATGTCTCAAGTTAATGGGTAAGGTGGTATGAATCGTGCAAATTTTTACAAATGGGTAGAGCAGTTCAAAAATGGTCGCGACTCAGTGGCCGGCTAACACTGTTCTGACCGACGAGTTGCAGTTTCAACTCCCTCACTATAAGGTCGAATTGATGACATTAGTCATGTCGACCGCTGTGTGACTGTGGAAATGATAGTTGATAAGGTTAAACTTAGTACTGGTACAGATCATAACATTATCTGTAACCAGGTGAAGTACCGCAAAACTTGGATCCCAAAGAAGTTGACGCAGCTACACAAGGAGACAAGTGTGCACAGAGCTAAAGGAACGTTATGGAAGAGAAGGTGACCACTTCCTAAACAAATTTTTAACTTGTGATGAAACTTGGGTTCACTATTATGAGCCAGAATCAAAAAGATCTACATCTACTTCTACATACATACTCCGAAATCCACCATACGGTGCGTGGCGGAGGGTACCTCGTACCACAACTAGCATCTTCTCTCCCTAATCTTCTCTCCCTAATCTCTCTTAGCTTATCTTTGTGGTCTTTACGCGAAATATAAGTTGGCGGCAGTAAAATTGTACTGCAGTCAGCCTCAAACGCTGGTTCTCTAAATTTCCTCAGTAGCGATTCACGAAAAGAACGCCTCCTTTCCTCCAGAGACTCCCACCCGAGTTCCTGAAGCATTTCCGTAACACTCGCGTGATGATCAAACCAACCGGTAACAAATCTAGCAGCCCGCCTCTGAATCGCTTCTATGTCCTCCCTCAATCCGACCTGATAGGGATCCCAAACTCTCGAGCAGTACTCAAGAATAGGTCGTATTAGTGTTTTATAAGCGGTCTCCTTTACATATCAACGACATCTTCCCAAAATTCTACCAATGAACCGAAGACGACTATTCGCCTTCACCACAACTGCCATTACATGCTTGTCCCACTTCATATCACTCTGCAATGTTACGCCCAAATATTTAATCGACGTGACTGTATCAAGCGCTACACTACTAATGGAGTATTCAAACATTACAGAATTCTTTTTCTTATTCATCTACATTAGTTTACATTTATCTACATTTAGAGTGAGCTGCCATTCTTTACACCAATCACAAATCCTGTCCAAGTCATCTTGTATCCTCCTACAGTCACTCAACGACGACACCTTCCCGTACACCACAGCATCATCAGCAAACAGCCGCATATTGCTATCCATCTTATCCAAAAGATTATTTATGTAGATAGAAAACAACAGCGGACCAACCACACTTCCCTGGGGTACTCCAGATGATACCCTCACCTCCGATGAACTCACCATCGAGGACAACAAAGCTTGGAATGGAAGCACACCTACTCACCTGTCAAGAAAAAATTCAAAACCCAAGCATCAGCAGGAAAAGTCATGTTGACGGTGTTTGGGGATGCTGGAGGTCCAGTTTTTTTGCGATTATCTCTAAGAGCAGCGTACAATTAACAGTCAATACTACTCGGATTTGCTTTTAAACATGTGGAGCCAGCCATGAGAGAGAGACGTCGTGGATCTCAGAGGAGAGGTGTGATTTTCCAGAAAGACCACGCACGTCCTCATATTGCTCAGCTAACCTGTGAAACCATCGCCAAAATGGACTCGGAAGTACTGCCTCATCCCACTTATAGTCCTGATTTAGCACCTAGTGATTTCCATGTGGCTGGTGCACTGAAGAAGGCATTACGTGGGAAGAGGTTCCAAGACAACGAGAATGCGAAAGAGTTTGTGGGAAATTGATTCAAACATCAAGAAAGAGTTCTTTGCACAGGGAATAGAAAAGCTTGTACCCCGTTGGAACAAGTGCATAAAAGTTCAAGGGGATTATGTTGAAACGTAGAAAAGTATTGTTTTGCAAAAATAAACGCGCTTTTTCTCCAGACCAATTTGTCTCTTTAATTATTGAACGACCCTCGTCTAGGCGGCGGCTTATAATAAAATCCACATTATGCCTTTCTCGCTTGTTTGGCGTTTTCTACCCACGTCCAGTTCCTAACGCATTACATATGGAAACATTTCTATACGCCTTTCTTGCAGACACAGCACCAGATTTGCATCTGGTGGCCAAAATTGGAAGTAATTTTTTCCGGCGTAAATTGGTTCCGCATTAGCATATCTACGAAGTTTCGCTGCTATACGGCAATTACAGCTCACACTGCACCTCTGTGAATTGTTGCAGTATAATTGTAACCACCTTTTAGTAGTAAGAACTCCATTGTTGAACGTGAGCGAGCTCAGTTGTGTAAACCAGCCACTGTTGCTGCGTAAAACATATCAACTATAGACATCTGTTCGGTAGCAGCCGTTTCTGTATGATACTATTTGCACGAAATAACGTTGTGACAACAGCGTTAATTTACAGTCTCATAGACAGAAGAGGGAAACACGAGGCTTAGGAGAACTCACGTACGTTTCCCGGTTAGTTCTTAACTGTCTTTCTTTTTTGCTTTCATTTTGCTAAGTTTTTGCGCTCCCTACATGCCTGTGTCTTTGGTGGCTAGCCTTTCTCGTCACCACCTCGAAACGGTTCTGCGTCGTTGGAGCCAGCTAACGAAATATTCTCTTCACTTACAACTTAATTACTCCAAGCAGTATACAGTTTAGAGAAAGTTAGAAAGTTCCACAGAACTCATTACGGTGGTATGTAAAAGGCGACGTAATAGAAAATTTAGCACACAAATCGCAGAAATTGCTGTGAACTCGGCCACAGTGAGATAGGCAGCTACGATGTTACCAGTTCCTCTTTAGTTTCTACTAGGGTTCCGAGTACCGAGCGACATGGCGTGGTTGCGAGACATTGCACTTAGGTTTCCGCGGTTTTAATAAATCGCTTAAGGTTTATTTGAAGGGGAACAGTTTTTCCCACTTCAAAGCTGTGCTACGTATCTAGTGACAACATCGTCGAGGGGACATTAAACAATTACATATAGTGGGCGTGAGCGATAACTGTTTATGGCTTTCCTGAGTAGTGTAAGTCAAAAATTTTCAATTTGATATGGGGCAGCTGCGGTCTATAAAGCCGGGAAACAGCCTAAAATTAGCCTACAAAATCCACGTAAGCGACAGCGCATATGCCCCGCGTAATCGTCATTGAGTATGAAAATCCTCTTTCTCTTCCTCTCAAAAAATGTAAAATTGTTTTTTTGTTTAAGTTTTGCCTCGATATATTTCAATTTTTAGCACCATAAAATTAACAATTAAATCCTTTTGTTTGATCTTACTACGAAACTACTGCGCTCATAAGCTTCCGCAGAGGGCGAAGGGGGTGGGGTGGGGTGTGGGTGGGGGGGGGGGGGGGGGGGAGGCCCAAGCCCATGCCCCTTCTGGAATATGGTATAGAGACATTATTCATTGTAGAATAATCATGCATTCCCGGAAACAACTAATTGTGATTCTACTGCAAGGTTTAGCATCATCAAATGCCACGGTGAAGACTGTTCGCCTTAAAAGAGCTACATAGCTTCTGTTTGCTTGTCAGTCTGTTCACGGTAAAGTATACCATATTGCTGCCGCGGTGGTGATTTCGGATGTGTAGCTTTGCAAAAATAGGGTCCCCAGTATTATCTCTGGCGATTCCTCGTACATCTCTTACCACGTTGTAGAAAGATGTTCAACGATAATCACAAGGTAAATGTGACCTTAGAGACTCTGAGGTGGCAAAGGTCGTGGGATAGCAATGTGCACATACACAGATGGCAGCAGCGTAGTGTACATAAGGAATAAAAGAGCAGAGCATTGGTGGAGCTGTCATTAGTACTCATGTGATTCATGAGGAAAGATTTCCGATGTGATTATGGCCCCACGACGGGAATTAAGAGACTTGGAACGCGGTAAGGTGGGAGGAGCTAGATGCATGGGACATTCCATTTCGGAAATCGTTAGGGAATTCAGTATTCAGAGGTCCACAGTGTCAAGAGTGTGGCGAGAATACCAAATTTCGGGCATTACGTCACATCACGGTCGACGCAGTAGACGAAGGCCTTCACTTAACAACCGAGCAGGGGCGTTTTCGTAGAGTTGTCAGTGCTAACAGAAAAGCAACGCTACGGTAAATAACCAGAGAAATCAATGTGTGACATATGAAGAAGGTATCCATTACGACAGTGTTACGAAATTTGATAGGCTATGGTAGCAGAAGATCGACGAGAGTGCCTTTGCTAACAGCACGACATCGCCTGCAGCATCTCTCCTGGGTTCCTGACCATATCGGTTGAGCCCTAAACTACTGGAAAAGCGTGGGATGGTTAGATGAGTCCAGATTTCAGTTGGTCAGAGAGCTGATGGTAGGGTTCAAGGGTGGCGCAGACCCCACGAAGCCAATGTGATCTGCCATCCGGGGTAGCCGCGCGATCTAGGGTGCCTTGCCACGGTTCGCGCAATTCCTCCGTTGGAGGTTCGAGTCTGCAGGCTTTCTAAATAACTACGCACCTTCCGACTCAGCGTTGCGATATTAAAAGTTTTGGCTGGTTTCTTTGTCTAGGGGCTGAAATACGTAGTTGCCGCATTACAGGCCAAATACTGCTGAGTCTACAGTATACGATAAGAATACACACATGAATCGAATGGTCGATGGTTTCTATCATTCGGCAATTGTGAATTATGAATGTAACATATAAATTTATAAACGAAAGATTGCAATTAAATAAAATATGCAGGTACAATCTTAACGACTTTAAATGTAGTAGAAGTACTTTCGAGAATGCGGTAGATTTCTGCAGAACATTTATTGGTGCCGTTGGTCCAGCAATTAAATAAAATATAAGTTGAATAACAGGGAAACAATAGATTCCTACTGCACGTAATTAGTCGAACAACAACAAAGCTCGCGAATTATTCTATTCACTGTAGAAGCCACGGAAATCTCATAGCTCCACAAGTCAGCACTACGAAACATTTCTATCTGCCGCGACCACTTGTAAACCGCTCCACACTCTCAAGGTCTCTCACGCGACCGAGCGTCTCTCGCGCCGTACCGTCCCGGCATTCCCCGTTTCCTGTGCCGTACCATCCAGCACTACCCCGTCCTGGGCCGTCCTGTCTCTCCTCCCCCACTTCCATACAGTCTCACTACTAACGAGCGCTGTGATTGGCTAGAGCGCTCCCTCCATGTCTCCCAGCCAACGCACACTCAAAAACATAATGAAACGTACGAATTACTGGCTTTACATTTAAATACTTGAAATTAAGTACACCAGTGGCCATTAAAATTGCTACACCACGAAGGTGACGTCCTACAGACGCGAAATTTAACCGACAAGAAGAAGATGCTGTGATATGCAAACGATTAGCTTTTCAGAGCATTCACACAAAGTTGGCGCCGGTGGCAACACCTACAACGTGCTGACATGAGGAAAGTTTCCAACCGATTTCTCATACACAAACAGAAGTTCACTGGCGTTGCCTGGTGAAACGTTGTTGTGATTCCTCGTGTAAGAAGAAGAAATGTGCACGATCATTTTTCCGACTTTGATAAAGGTCGGATTACAACCTATCGCGATTGCGGTTTATCGTATCGCGACATTGCTGCTCGCGTTGGTCGAGATCCAATGACTGTGAGCAGAATATGGAATCGGTGGGTTCAGGAGGGTAGTACGGAACGCTGTGCTGGAACCCAACGGCCTCGTATCACTAGCAGTCGAGATGACAGGCATCTTATCCGCATGGCTGTAACTAATCGTGCACCCACGTCTCGATCCCTGAGTGAACAGATGTTGACGTTTGCAAGGAACAACCATCTGTACGAACAGTTCGACGACGTTTGCAGCAGCATGGAGACCATGTCTATGGTTACCCTTGACGCTGCATCACAGACAGGAGCGCTGCTATGGTGTACTCCACTAAGAACCTGGGTGTACGAATGGCAAAACGTCATTTTTTCGGATGAATCCAGGATCTGTTTACAGCACCATGATGGTCGCATCCGTGTTTGGCGACATCGCGGTGAACGCACATTGGAAGCGTGTATTCGTCATCGACATACTGGCGTATCACCCGGCGTGATGGTATGGGGTGCCACTGGTTACACGTCTCGGTCACTTTTTGTTCGCATTGACGGCACTTTGAACAGTGGACGTTACATTTCAGATGTGTTACTACACGTGGCTCTAACCTTCATTCGATCTCTGCGAAACCGTACACTTCAGCAGGATAAGGCACGACCGCATGTTGCAAGTCCTGTACGGGCCTTTCAGGATACAGAAAATGTTCGACTGTTGCCCTGACCAGCGCATTCCCCAGTTCTCTCACCAACTGAAAACGTCTGGTGAATGGTTGCCGAGCAACTGGCTGGTCACAATACGCCAGCCAGTACTCTTGATGAACTGTGGTATCGTGTTGAAGCTGCATGGGCAGCTGTACCTGTACACGCCATCCAAGCTCTGTTTGACTCAATGCCCAGGCGTATCAAGGCCGTTATTAAGGTCAGAGGTGGTTGTTCTGGGTACTGCTTTCTCAGGAGCTATGCACCCAAATTGCGTGAAAATGTAATCACATGTCAGTTCTAGTATAATATATTTGTCCAATGAATACCCGTTTATCATCTGCAGTTCTTCTTAGTGTAGCAATTGTGATGGCAAGTAGTGTAAATTTTCCTACGACTGGACCATAATTACGCTCTAACACACATTATTAAATACATAAACAAATTAAATAAACATGTATCAAAGGAATAGAACAAAAGGTAGGCCAGTAGCCTAATGTCTTTGTGCTTTCTAAAACACAGTAAATATTTAACCAATATCTTCATGAATAGTTTATATCGGATATAAACAAAGACATAGATGAATAAATATATTTATAAGCATGCTGCTACCGTTTTTTCGTGTAACTGTGGAGTACTTATGGTCTGACGCGATCGATAGTAATCGGCCACTTTGACCTTCAATAACTCATGTACTATTCAAGTTACATGCCTGTAATTCATACCAATTTGGGTCTGTATTGTATTGTATGTTAACCGGGGACCCAGAAACGACAGAGAGGCTCCGTCCCCGCCGTAGCCGCAGTGGTCCACAACCCCACGACGACTGCCGCAGTCCACTTCACCCCTCCGCCGCCCCACACCGAACCCAGTGTTATTGTGCGGTTCAGCCCCCGGTGGACCACCCCCAGGGAACGTCTCACACCAGACGAGTGTAGCCGCTATGTTTGCGTGGTAGAGTAATGGTGGTGTATGCGTACGTGGAGAACTTGTTTGCGCAGCAATCGCCGCCATAGTGTAATTGAGACAGAATAAGGAGAACCAGCCCGTATTCGCCTAGGCAGATGCAAAACCGCCTAAAAACCATCCACAGACTGGCCGGTTCACCGGACCTCGACACAAATCCGCTGGGCGGATTCGTGCCGGAGACCAGGCACTCCTTCCCGCCTGGAAAGCCGTGCGTTAGACCGGGCGGGCCAATTTAGGTTTGCACTAATAGCTTTCCAAAGACATGGCGATTGACAAAGTCGGATGAAGCGTTTATATGTTGGAAATTCGTTGCTGGGTGTTACTTGTATAATTTACCGTCAGATACTAAACCTTAAACTAATAAAGATATCGAAAATCTGATAACACCATCAGATTCTTCGTGCAAATAATGGTAATGTACATGTGTCTTTTTGAGCTATCATTATTCACCTGGCTACTATTAATTTCTGTACAAACTGTGACGCGTGTACCATGATGCTTTCACAAAGTGCGCTGTTGCGTAAGAGTGCGCGATTTATATACTGTATACTGTATATGCTCAGCAGTTACGCTTCTGTTTCTCACAAACTCTGGAACGAGCTGTCTCGATTTCGAAAGCTACAGAATAGTTAAACAAATCATAACTACTAAACAGTACTGAGTGTTACCGAATGACCATTCAGATGCACAGGAAAGAATTTTTATCGCCAACATGGCACAGATTGTAAAAGTGACCATTGTGCCGCGTTGTACGCTTTGGCTATAAGCGCCCTGCTGACTTCTAATGTCCTTAAATCACCATTATGGGCAGATTGCTCAAAAACATCGTGAATATTGTACAAGCGAATCATAGGAATCTTAACAAATCGCATTCGATATCTGGAATGAACCTGGCTTAAATCTTTGAAGAGATAAGCGAAAAGGTATTTAACAGTTTGCGACCAGAGACACAGCTCAGAGGTCGGTAATTTTTGGTGTCGGAAAAAAAATTGCCACAACTATTTTTTAGCCTTTTTTCTCTGTTTTATCATACTGTTGAGCTGACAAATTATTTTTCGTAGGCATTGCAAAATGACTTCGTTGTACGCCAAAGTGAAAATGTACAGAAAGCTTCGGTTCTGAAATAGTGACATGCAGCAAATTTAGCGGTTTGCCAAAAACTGAAATATTTTCAGAAACTAAACACTTTTATCTTTACTTTCCAGTAGAATTTTTTAAAATATTTATTCATATTTAGGGAACATGAAATATTAATCACATTTTTTTTTGCCACTTTGTGGGAGCGTTATGGATACTGTGAAATAAGAACAGTGATTTGGATAACTGAAAAAGGTGAAGGAAATGACTTAGGCTCTCATATAAAAATGTTATCTGCACGTGAATATTGCTCGAAATGTGTCATTAGGGTGGACTGACTGGCAGCACAATTCCATACAACCTAATTTACCTACAATTTATAAATATATTACGATACGATCAAGTAAATTATACCTGAGAATTTATGTCTTCGTTACGACGTTTGTCTATATTGGTCAACACATTAAGCACCCCTTACTGGTATGGTAAGTAGACCCGTATATATATAGGGTAAGGTGTGAATCCGACCGGGTGGGTAAACCTCACTGCCCCCTATTTGTGAGAAACGGCAAAGTGGAGCGATTTCGCATTAGTATTACCATATAGAATATCCGAAATAACGAATATGTCACCTTGACAGCTTTTCCGCATTTGACATTTAGACACTCAAAAGACAACAAGTGTGTTTTCGATTGTTTCAATTTAATTTTTGTGCAAACTGCATCACTAGATTTACCTTATTAAATAAAGCGATCGCAAAACAAACGGTAAGTGATTTGTGTAGTGGATTTAGTGACCTATTCGAGTATGTATCGTTTTTGTTGGAAAATTCGTGAAAATCGTTTCTATGCCCGGTAAATGAAAAATGACATGGTGAGGTAAATCCGATCGAATGTTTTTTATCGTTTATGTGTATGGAACTACTTATTTATGCAAACAAAGTGAAATTTTATTTAGTTTTAGGAAAATGGTACGAAATTACATAAAGAAAAACGACAAAACGCAATCAAAGCGATAGTCACCGAGCATTTGCTGCAATGCAGATGGGAATGTCTTTACGAGCTGTCGATCGTGATTTTAACATTCCGAGATCGACATTGCTGTTGCACCGCCGTGCTAATGAAGTGAATACGCAACGTACTGAAGTCAATTTGAATGATATTGTTGTTGCTTGTGCAGGCCGTAGCACAAGAAGATTGCAAACGTTTTTTACTTTCGTCTTATTTGTTTTATTATACGAAGCAAATTTTTTATCTTTTTTATTGCATTTTTCTTTACTTTTTCGGTTTTTTTTTTCATAGGTGCTCACCGCAGAACAGCAAATATTCTCGCCGTTGCTAATCAAGTTCAATACCCATTTTATTCTTCATAAAAGCCTTAGTGATAGCCATTGAACAGCTCCTTACTGCACAATACCAATGTATTTTCTTACGTAGATTAACACTATTTTAACAACTGCCTGTCTCGGAACAATAAGTGAAGAGCAGGTTATATTCCATTTCGTAAATTTCAAAAAACAATTATGACAGATATCGTTTACCTTATGATCACAATAAATCGTTTCCTTCCATTACTACTATAATACAATTATTTTTAATGTTTTCGCATCACAATTACTTTTCTGTACATTTGTTTTTGTTTTAATGATCGCTATTCCGTTAAATTATTGATATAGTTGAAAATATTGGAGACATCTGACAACCACGCACAGAATCAACTCTAGTTTTTTCCGTACCACATCCCCGTATGCTTTGAAACTGGCCATGTCTCCCATCAGTCATTCCGTATCACCTAAAGGAACAAAACAGGGGTTCTGTACAGTATTATCTCACATATTATTCTGTATTTAAAAAAGAAAGTAAAAGAACTGAAAATCTTGAGGATGAGATGTTTTACTATTAATTTTATCAAGTTATTCATCAGCTTACAATTACAATTATTCTCAAACTGAAACAAAAATACGGGTCCGAGGCGAAACATTTACTAATAAAGCCCATGTAAGGTCTTCCAGGCAGTTAAAGTGGTGATTCAGATGGCTTCTTGTGCTAACATTGATAAAAAATGCGATGGATTTGTACATATCGAGCACTCTTTCAAACGCACCAAAAACATGTTGATGCGTAATATGCCAACTATTTATATCTGTTACCATCGTTGTTGCGATGTGCTAAATATTTATATGAACAGCATTGTAAACGTGTCACACCGAGCGGTTCTAGGCGGTTCTAGGCGCTTCTGTCCGGAACCGCGCTGCTGCTACTGTCGCAGGTTCGAATCCTACCTCGGCCATGGATGTGTGTGATGTCCTTAGGTTAGTTAGGTTTAAGTAGTTCTAGGTCTAGGGGACTGATGACCTCAGAGGTTAAGTCCCATAATGTTTAGAACCATTTGAACCATGTGTCACAAGTTGTCGTTTCGTAAGAGTATTTATTAGTACATTAACTAGTAATGACCATGAATTTAGGGGTAATACACACAGGAAATACATAAATCGATGTTGAGTACGATAAATGTTTGACGGATAACGAATCTAAAGACTGAAGAAGCAAAAGTTCCTGATGAAATAATACCAGATAACCGACATTTTCGACCAGCAGATCCACAAAAGACATAAATGAGGTATTATCTGGCAAAAAATATACATTTTCTGTGAACAGTATAATATATTAATACACCCAGTAAGTACGTGTATGTATTTTCAGTACTAATAGATGCTGTGTTGTGAGACGTTCTTCCTTGATTCACCATCAAAATGCAAATGTGGAGTTTCAATGAAGTGACTAAAATACAAAGGAATGGAACAACATACACACACTTGTCAAGGGGAACATGTGGACATGCTACATTGTTTTCGGCGTATCCGCACTGCAGTAGTCCAGTATCAAAAGCCACATTGACCACACTATCAAATGATGTGACATGGTCATCAACATCGTATCAGGACATTTGCCACGCTTATGTTTTTCAACAAAACGTCTATAGTACAGTTTCTACTGTCTTCAGAAATATACATCGAAAGGATAGCAGTACTTGGTTGTCTTTGGTGGCAGTATCTGAAAGTAATTTTCTTGCTGAGAAAATATACTTCCGTCAGACTAGTCTTTGTGCCCTGAACATAAATCACAAAGTAACAGACCGTTCTCACCAAAATGTCCCCAAAGTACAGAGTAGAAAAGTTTTTCATGTGCCCTTGGTTATTTTTCTACGTTTACTCCCTTCAGTGTGGATGTTCCGTGGACGCATTGCTGGCAGTTTCTCTGCATCCTGTGGACCAACCGTCTCCTGTGTGTTCTGCAAACAATTGTTAAGCTTGTTCGCTAATCTAACTTACATCGACGTAGAGAGATCTATTGTGTGACTGTGTGTAGCACTGTGAAGAGATTGTACCACACAAACAATTGATTTTTCACCTCTGTGTGACATTGTTAAAGAAGTCGATGGCTCATAAAAACTGGCTCTCGTCACTAGTCTACACATGTACGTTAAAAAGGTTTTTGTTTTTGATGAAATGTTTATATGTGTCACAAATGTTTCGGTTCTCTTTCGAGGTCTTGTTCAGTCTGTTTGCGCGCCATGACCGTAGCGATACACCTGGACAAAATGTTATATGCTTCGTTGAAGCCACTGATGAGTACAATGAAGCCTTAAAGTTGCCCAGAGCAAGTGCCCCAGTGTCAGTAGTGGATTACTGATCCATAATCTCTAGCTTTGTCAAACTGTACTCTGATAAATAATTTTACAGCTTTCTGCTTTGATGTTTTGTTTCCGTTGAAGTGACCTGTGTCTTGCATTTTGCGCGTCTTATAATCTAAAATTGTTTTCTGTAGAAATTATCCTCGATTAAATTAATCACCTAAACTACTGTCCAATGTTGGGTTATCAAAACATTGTGGCACATTGGTTCGTGATATTTTTGGTAGTGAATGTACGTATTTCCTTTCACTCGCAATTCCTTCATTTGCTGGCGAGGACATTCCAAAACTGAGGGTCCTCTCATACTCATGTGCTGTTTCTTCTTCGATGTCAAACTCACAATCACTGTTCCTAGCCAGTATGTAAATCCACATAATATTTTGGCGCTATGGTGTCACATAATATGCATCGAATCGGCTCACCCTCCATCCTATTACATCGTCATTATATCGTGTTCAAGTGCGACTTACCTTTCAGCGCAGCTTGTTCACAACATTCACTGTATTAATTGGCTTCAGCCCACTCATGTTTGACGTCAGTAAGCGCACTTCGCTACCACACACTCCAACGATCACGCTCGTACTGCCTGTACCGCTATGGCGCAACGGGGCTATACCTTCAGATGGCGCTGGTGGCCGCACACACAGTTTTATAGATGTAACTATTCGAGAAAGTACAACATTACATTTCCAGTCGACTTTATCCTTTCTAACTGGGATCCTTCCGTGTGAGAAGCGTCTCTACACAATTGGCCATTAAAATTGCTACACCAAGAAGGAATGCAGATGATAAACGGGTATTCATTGGACTAATATATTATACTCGAACTGACATGAGATTACATTTTCACGCAATTTGGGTGAATAGATCCTGAGAAATCAGTACCCAGAACAACCACCTCTGGCCTTAATAACGGTCTTGATACGCCTGGACATTGAGTCAAACAAAGCTTGGATGGCATGTACAGGTACAGTTGCCCATGCAGCTTCAACACGATACCACAGTTCATCAAGAGTAGTGACTGGCGTATTGTGACGAGCCAGTTTCTCGGCCACCATTGACCAGATGTGCGGTCGTGCATTATCTTGCTAAAATGTAGGGTTTCGCAGGAATCGAATGGAGGGTAGAGCCACGGGTCGTAACACATCTGAAATGTGACGTCCACTGTTCAAAGTGCCGTCAATATGAAAAAGAAGTGACCGAGACGTGTAACCAATGGCACCCCATACCATCACGCCGGGTGACACGCCAGTATGGCGATGACGTATAGACGCTCACCGCGATGTCGCCAAACACGGATGCGACCATCATAATGCTGTAAACAGAACCTGGATTCATCTGAAAAAATGACATTTTGCCATTCGTGCACCCAGGTTCGTCGTTGAGTACACCACCGCTGGCGCTCCTGTCTGTGATGCAGCGTCAATGGTAACAGCAGCCATGGCCTCCGAGCTGATAGTCCATGCTGCTGCAAACGTCGTCGAACTGTTCGTGCAGATGGTTGTTGTCTTGCAAATGTCAACATCTGTTGACTCAGGGATCGCTACGTGGCTGCACGATCCGTTACAGCCATGCGGATGAGATGTCTGTCATGTCGGCTGCTATTGATACAAGGTCGTTGGGATCCATCACGGCGTTCCGTATTACACTATTGAACCCACCGACTCCATATTCTGCTAACAGTCATTGGATCTCGACTAACGCGAGCAGCAATGTCGTGCTACGATAAACAGCAATCGCGATAGGCTACAATCCGACCTTTTTCAAAGTTGGATGGTACGCATTTCTCCTCTTTACACGAGGCATCACAACAACGTTTCACCAGGCAATGCCGGTCAACTGCTGTTTGTGTATGAGAAATTGGTTGGAAACCTTCCTCATGTCAGCACGTTGTAGGTATCGCCACCGGCGCCAACCATGTGTGACTGCCCTGAAAAGCTAATCATTTACATATCACAGCATCTTCTTCCTGTCGGTTAAATTTCGCGTCTGTAGCACGTCATCTTCGTGGCGTAGCAATTTTAATGGCCAGTAGTGTATCTCTGTTTAGTGTATTTACGAAATTCCTTAAGAGTCCCAACTTTGTATGACAACATTGTCATGCGCGACCAACGACACATGAAGTGTATTTTTACTACATGGCTGCTTTGCACATCTGATCGGTATTTTCCTCATTACGTAGTGGTGCTTTCTATCATTGGCGTCCCACTCGCAGTTTCTTGGTAAAACGACAGTACTTTACTACCCTGTATCCTTTCCTACGAGAAAAGTGAATATTTTTGAGTCTCCGTATATGTGCAATAGGTAGCCTATATTTTCAAAGAAGTGATGACTTGCTCTCGTACACCTCGCTCAGGTAGGTAGAGTTTCCAACCGATACAGGCGTATGCTATGTGATCAAAATCATCCGGACACGTGGCTGAAAATGTCTTAAAAGTTAGTGGCGCCCTCCATCGGTAATACTGGAATTCAGTATGGCGTTGGCCCACCCTTAGTCTTGATGACAACTTCCACTCTCTCAGGTATACGTTCAATCAGATGCTGGAAGGTTTCTTGGGGAATGGCAGCCCATTCTTCACGGAATGTTGCGCTGAGGAGGGGTATCGATGTCAGTCGGTGAGGCCTGGCACGAAGTCGGGGTTCCAAGACATGGCAAAGGTGTTCTATAGGATTCAGGGAGTACTCTGTGGAGTCCAGTTCATTACAGGGATGTTATTGTCGAGTAATCACTCCACCACAGGCCGTGGATTATGAACAGGTGCTCGATCGTGTTGAAAGATTCAATCGCCATCTCCGAATTGCTCTTGAACAGTGAGAAGCAAGAAGGTGCTTAAAACATCAGTGTTTTGTGTGCTGTGACAGTGCCACAGTGCCACGGCAAACAGGGGGTCCAAGCCCCCTCCATGGAAAACACGACCACACCGTAACACCACCGCCTTCGAATTTTGCTGTTGGCACTATACACGTTGGCAGATGACGTTCACCAGGCATTCGCCACACCCACACCGTGCCATCGGATGGCCACATTGTGTACCGTGATTCGTCATTACATACAACGTTTTCCCAATGTTCAATCGTCCAATGTCTACGCTCCTTACACCAAGCGAAGTGTCGTTTGGCATTTACCGCCGTGATGAGTGGGTTATGAGCAACTGCTCGGCTATGAAATCCAAGTTTCCTCACCTCGCACCTAATCCGGATGCAGTTTTTAATTGCTGTGTGAGGGTCTGGATAATGTCTGCCTATTACACATTACGACTCTCTTCAACTGTCAGCGGTTTCTGTCAGTCAACAGACGAGATCAGCCTGTACGCTTTTGTGCTGTACGTGTCCCTTCACGTTTTCACTTCACTATCAAGTCAGAAACAGCGGACCTATGGATGTTTAGGAGTGTGGAAATCTTGCTTTCAGATGTATGACACAAGTGACACGCAATAACCTGATTACGTTCGAAGTCTGTGTGTTCCGCGGAGCGCCCCATTATGCTCTCTCAGGATGTCTAATGACTACAGAGGTCGCTGATATGGAGTATCTGGCAGTAGGTGGCACCACAATGGACCTAATATGAAAAACGTATGTTTTTGGGGGTGTCCGGATAATTTGATCACATAGTGTAGTAGCGCTTTCTATCTTTGGCGTCCCACTGGCAGTTAAAACAACAGTACTGTAACGTCCCCTTAGAAAAATTATGAATTACTGTGCTGGTATGTTATTTGACACAAAGACAGCTGAGTAAAACTGAACGTACTCAGACAGTTATCTCTTTACTTATTCTGATCATCACTAAACTGGCAGACAATACTCTTTTAGCCAACGCAATCTGACTTTCAATAATCCCTACAAAAGAATGACCCTGACTAACAATGACCTATACCTTTCATGAATCACTCACCTCACAAAAATCTTCGTTACTCGAACTACTGCAATACAGTGAGCGCCAATACTGCCAGCTAAATAAAAGATTCTAATGTATTTACCTTAATAATGTTCAAAAGTCATGATATATGCATCAGTTTATGATATCCAGTCTGAAAAATTTCCTGTTTCTGACGGACACATGTCCATATCGTCCGCTCTCGAAACTCTGGCATCTCTGTCCCCACATCCACCATTGCTGGTGGCTCACCTCCAACTGCACAACGCTACGCGATGTTCAAATCCAACTGCCCAACACTACACAAGCGAATATTCCAACAATGAGTCCAACCAGTCACAGACTGCACACAGCGCAGTCAGTGATTTTCATACAGAGCACTGCATGGCATTACCAAGACAAAAACCTAAACAGCCTAATTACAGTGATTTATTATCCTGTATGCTTTCCCACGAGAAAAGTGAATACTTTTGAATCGCCTTAAATAGCGTATATTTTCAAGAAGTAGCGAATTGCACTCGTACATCTCGTTCAGGCAGGTAGAATTTCTAACCGATACAGACGTATATCCATTTCCTTTGTGTAAAAACAGTGTCTTCAGACTTGTCATGTTAGATGAATCTGTAGTCACTGATGAGCCAAAGCATTATCACAACTGCCCACGGCAAGATTGAATGCCGTCTGTGAGCGTTCCGGCACGTGACGAAGGAAAGTAAACAAGCAGAGCAGAGACAAATGGGGAATCTTTCGAGCGACGACACAGATGACTTTGACAAACGGTAGATCGTTATGGCCGGCGCCAGGGAGCGAGCATATCGGAAAAGGCGAAGCCAGTCGACCGACTCGAACTGTCGTCATCAGTATCTACGGAAAGTACACTCACGCTCATAAATTAAGGATAATGCTGATATATGGTGAAACAACGCTGTGGTGGGCGGCTTGCGTGTTTATATCACCTCGGGGTATGACCATGCGGTGCATGTGACCTGCGGTCGTCGCACGGTGGCGCTGGCAGCAGTTCACATAGCAGAGGCGTATTGGTGCGAGTAAGTGTGCAGACGTTTTCAGTCGTGCTAATGCTGACTGTGTGTTGAAAATGGTTTATTGATGACGTTATGAAGCGTAGAATACTAGGGCGACTGGAGGCTGGTCAAACACAGCACGCCGTAGCACTGGCGCTCCGTGTGCCACAAAGTGTGATCTTAAGATTATGGAAACGATTCCAGCAGACAGGAAACGCGTCCAGGCGCTACAGTACGGGACGTCCACAGTGTACAACACCATAAGAAGATCGATATCTCACCATCGGTGCCCGCAGACGGCCACGGAGTACTGCAAGTAGCCTTGCTCGGGACCTTAGCGCAGCCACTGAAACAGTTGTCTCCAGACACGCAGTCTACAGACGACTGAACAGACACGGTTTATTCTCCCGGAGACCTGCAAGGTGCATTCCACTGACCCCTGGTCACAGGAGCCCCCGTAAAGCCTGGTGTGAAGAACGCAGTACACGGTCATTGGAGCAGTGGTCCCAGGTTATGTTGGCGGACGAGTCCAGGTATAGTCTGAACAGTTATTCTTGCCGGGTTTTCATCTGGCGTGAACCAGGAACCAGGTACCTTGTATGGTACCTGTATAGACGTCGTGGTTTTATGGTGTGGGGTGGGATTATGACTGGCGCACGTACACTCCTGCATGTCTTTGACAGAGGAACTGTAACAGGTCAGGTGTATGGGGACGTCATTTTGCACCAGTATGTCCGCCTTTTCAGGGGTGCAGTAGGTCCCACCTTCCTTCTAATGGATGATAACACATTGCCCCACCGAAATGCCATGGTGCAGGAGTACCTTGAAACAGAAGATGTCAGGCGAATTGGAGTCTGCATGCCTATTCTCCAGACCTAAACCTCATTTAGCATGTCTGGGGTACTCTCGGTCGACGTATCGCTGCACGTCTTCAAACCCTTCGGACACTTCAGGAGCTCCGAATGGCACTGGTGGGAGGCTATACCCCAGCAGCTGCTCGACCACCTGACCCAGAGTATGCCAACCCGTTGCGCGGCCTGTGTACGTGTGCATGGTGATCATATCCCATACTGATGTTGGGATGCATGCGCAGGAAACATTGGCGTTTTGTAGCACATGTGTTTCGGGACGGTTTTCTCAACTTATCACCAATACCGTGGACTTACAGATCTGTGTCGTGTGTGTTCCCTATGCGCCTATGCTAGTGGCGCCAGTTTTGTGTGGTACCACCATGTGTCGCACCACATTCTGCAAATTATCCTTGCTTAATAAGCATGAGTGTAGTTGAAGGACGGTGAATGAACGAGTGCGCTACGAAGTGCTGGATGTCCATGTTTCATGACAAAACAAGGAAGTCGGAGGCTCACCTGGATAGGGGGCGATCTGTGACAGGCTGATAGAGTAAAATGCTGGTGCAGGCCGGGGCACACCGTTCTGTGCGCGATGTTCACGTAGGGCTCCGCAGCAGGCAACCCTTACAGGTTCCCATGTTCAGCCAATAACGTCGTCCATTACGATTGAAATGGAAACAGTTGAGGCAAATTCCTCTTTACATTAGATCGATGGTCCTATCCGGGTACTGTGTCATCCAGCCGAAAGGATGGTCCTGTCCAGATACACTGTGATCCAGGCGAACGGCTGCACGATACATGAACCGCGCTACAAACGCTGGCCGGGTGCAGAATTATACTACGGGGAACGCTCACCTGGGTTTCCACGAGACCTGTGGTGATAATCAAAGGCACATTGCCAGCTGTGGACTGTGTGAACACAACTGGGGACTACCAGCATCTGTTCATGGTTAACGACTTTCCTGACGGCAGTGGCAACTTCAAGAAGGGTATCTGTCACAAGATCAGAACCTATCTGACCTACAGTGGGTTGAGAAGCATGGTAGCGAACTCACGTTGTTTTTGCAAGTATATTCATCAAATCAGCTCCTTGCCCACAAACTACGTGACCGTAATTTACGTACATTGCATGACCCTGTGCCACATATCTCACTGAAACCTACAAAGGAATCAGTGTCACCGAGAATAGCTATAGTCATCATCATCAGTTTTCTGCTATATTATCAGGTCCTTTGCTTCTCCAGTTTCTGGGAGCCATTGCTTCCTTCTTAAGGCTGCTGTAAGTTCTACCGGCCATCACGTCATCCAGTATCTGAAATCTCTTCCATCCTCGCTTCCTTTTTTCTTCTACATAACCTTATCAATCCATCATTCTTTCTTAATACATGCCCAATCCAATTTCTTTTTCGTCTTTTCATTACATCTAGTAACTGTCGTTTCTCTCCCACTCTTCTTAATGCCTCTTCATTTTTTACTCTGTTCATCCATCCTCCACCATGTCCACATCTCAAAAGCCTCCAGTCTTTCTCCGTTTTTCTTCCTCAAAGTCCATGTTCCAGTGCCATACAGAAGAACACTCCATACAAAACATTTTGTAAGTCTTTTCCTCAATTCTCTGTGCAGACTGCTGCAGAAAATTCCCCTTTTCTTACAAAACGCCTCTTTTGCCATTCCTATCCTAGTTTTAATTTCTGTGCTGCACTTCCAGTCGGTGCCTATCCTGCTTCTGAGATACTTAAAAATTTGCACCTGTTCTAATATTTCTCCATTCACCATAATTTTTATTTCTTTACATCCTCCTAGAGCCAATATTTTTGTTTTGTTTGTGTTAATTTTCATTCCATATATTTTTTCCGTTGGTTTGAATGGTGTTCACTAAGTCCTGTAATTTTTTTCCCCTCTGTGGATAGAAGGACCATGTCATTAGCAAACCTCAAACACCCTACTCTTCTTCCTCCAATTTCTACTCCTTTGTCATCTAATGAGCATTGGTCAATCATATTCCCCAAGTAGGGGTTGAAAAGGGTAGGTGATGGACAGCATCCTTGTCTTACTCCAATTCCTAGTCCGATCGAGTTTGTACTTGTGACCCCATTTGACGGTAACTAAAAATTGAAAATGTTTGCGAAAAATAGCGTGCAAACGACGCTTTTATTGCAGTTTCGACCAGGGTGTAAGGAGAGTTTACGGTGTTGCACAAAAAATAACCAAAAACGATGAAAAATGTCCAGCGAACAGTATACCCTGGAAAAAAGATAATAGAGGAAAACTGGTTTCAGATTTGAAATTAGCATGAAAAATTGCTTTATAAAAAGTAATCGTCATCTCAAATATTTGCAGCCTTTTTATAGGTACAATCAAAGGTTACATTTGATTTTAATTTTGATTACACGTGAAGTGACACAAATTTATTTTTGCAGCTTCTAAGGTTTGGTGTTACGACGCTTTTTTTTAAAGGGAAAATTTTCGTCAGGATTTCTCAAGATTGCTTCAACTGGTTGTAACGTCTTGCTAGAAATTGAGTCCATGCAGGCGTAGAATACATTGAAAACAAAAAAAGATAAACAAGATCTGTTGTTGTTATTGTTGTTGTGGTCTTCAGTCCGAAGTCTGGTTTTGTGCAGCTCTCCATGGTGCTGTATCCTGTAGAAGCCTCGCCATCTTTGTGTGATAACACTGGGGATAGGCTACAGTCCTGTCTCATTCCCTTTTCAACCGTTGCCTCCCTCTCATGCTCTGTGGCTCTTTATAACTGCCGTCTGGTTACTGTACAAGCTGTAAATAACCTTTCGTACCCTGTATTTTACCACTGATACATTCAGAATTTCAGAGAGTGTATTCCACTCAATATTGTCAAAAGCTTTCTTTATGTCTACAAATGCTATAAACATAGGTTTGCCTTTCCTTAAACTATTTCCCAAGATATGTCGTAGAATCAGTATTGCTTCCCGTGTGCCTAGTTTTCCCGGGATCCGAACGGAGCTTCCCCAAGGTCGCCTTCTACCAGTTTTTCCATTTTTCTGTACAGAATTGGTGTTAGTATTTTGCATCCATGGCTTAATGAACTGATAGTTCAATAATTTTCACACCAGCAGCTACTGCTCTCTTTGGAGTTGTAAGTATAACGTTCTTCTTGAAGTCTGAGGGTATTTTGCCTGTCTCATACATCTTGCACACCAGCTGAAAGAGTTTTATCATGCCTGGCTTTCCCAGATTCTGACGGAATGTTATTTACTGCCGGGCGCTGTTTCGCTTAGGTCTTTAAGTGGTGTGTCAAATTCTTCTCGCAATATCATATCTCCCATCCCATCTTCATCTAGTTCCTCTTCCATGTCTGTAACATTTTCTTCATCTACGTACTCTTCCATGTCTATAATATTTCCTTCAAGTTCATCTCCTTTGTGTAGGTCCTCTGTATACTCCTTCCGCCTTCCCTTCTTTGCTTTGAACTGATTTTCCATCTAAGTTCTTGGCGTTCCTACAGTTGCTCTTTTTCCTCCAAAGGGCTCTTTAATTTTCCTGTAGGTGGTATCTATCTTTCCCCTATCGAAATATTCTTCTAAATCCTTACTTTCGTGCAATAGCCGTCACAGCTTAGCCATTTCGCACTTTCTGTCAAGATCGTTGTTTAGACGTTTGTATTCCCTTTTACCTGCTTCATTTGCTGCATTTTTATATTTTCTCTTTCAGTTAAATTCAGTACGCACATAACAAATACATTGAAAATAGTTCCTTACTCTAAGGTGTGTTTAGATTGTATTTCTTGGTTGTAGACCTGCGTTTGTGCTGGGAATTTGGTATGTCACACTGGGGTGTTCAGCCAACATTACTGCATTGCATCGATCCTGATATAGTGATTCCATCATCGGGACATCCTTGTGAAAACGTGCACCATGTTCATCACTATATGAACCTAGATTTTCGTATAAGAAGTCAAAAAGTGTGTCGAGGAGATAATTTTTGGACATGCTGACACCCAGCTGTTTATTCGCACTGATGCACTTCCTGACAACATTTACATAAAAGATTTACAATAACTGCCACACATGCTACCCGTGCATTTTGTTCAGTATTAGTCAGTGATTATAGGAAGTGGGTGTCAATAATTATCTTCTTGATTGTCGGATCTATGAACATACCTTCGTTGAATTTCTGATAACTCAACTATGGAAACATGTTGCACAGGTACCGAAAAACATCTTCTTTATAAGCCCCAGCTTAATGTGAAGCCGTGGCGTGGTAACTTTGACACAGTCAATTGAAGGCACACCAAGCACATTCTTATTTCCTAGCTGCATTCTGCTTGTGGCTGGCCAATTTTTCTTAGTGTAGTAGAGTGTCTGTCTGTCTGCACTGTCCCAGTCACAGATAAACAGTAGTTCTTGGGCTACCCTGTCTGCATTTCCATGAGAATGGTGGTAGCTCTTACACCACCACAGATACACCATTTGTACTCATAATCTCATATATTTTCAAGAAGCAGCGACATAGTATCGTACTAATGTCTCTTTCATGTGGGTGGAATATCCAAGCGATGCGGATGCATATTTCTTTCCATTGTGTAGCAATACTCGTTTGAAACTTGTTGTAGATGAGTCGATGAACAATCGTCGTGCTTCAATTGCTTCATTGTTGTGTTCCACCCTGAAGCTTGACATCTGGTCTTGAACGTCCGTACAGTAGCAAAGAATTTAACAAGTTTTTGTGTCTGTGTCGAAAATGTGAAGTTGTTTTAGTTGGTGTAAGAAAATTAAATTTTTTAAGGAGTAAACCGAATAGTTAAGTTTGACCCATTGTTAGTGCCAGGCCTCGTACGAGGTCACAAAGATCAGCATCGTTCATTACATGAGTACCTTCTCCAGATTGGTAGTCCAGTCTACTGTTTATCCCTGACTGGGACAATGCAGACAGACACTCTACTACACAAAGAAAAATTGGCCAGTCACAAGCAGAATGCAGCTAGGAAATAAGAATGTGCTTGGTGTGCCTTCAATTGACTGTGTCAAAGTTACTACGCCACGGCTTCACATTAAACTGGGGCTTATGAAGAAGATGTTTTTCGGTACCTGTGCAACATGTTTCCATAGTCTGGTCTATTGAAAGACGAATGAGAACTCTCTTCTTACGTTGCTTCATTAACTACATATTGTGCAGGTGCCTATTGATATTGTAGAATCGATGGGATCATGTGAATTCGTTTAGAAACTGAGGAGACTTCTGGATACTTCACAGATGAACGAGTTTTGTAGAAACATCCGATGACATTTGCCAATCCCAAATAACAGTCTGTTTTGTGGTTGATGACTCACGCCATATCACAGGAATTCCGAATGCTAGGTGGTCTTCTTCGTCTTCCTTATCCAACCGCACAATTTGCATGCACATGTCAGACAGATTAACTGTGGCGCCATCATTTGCCAGTATCCACCTGTGAATCGACGTATAGTTCACACGTTTTCTTCAGAAACGGTGTGAAAGTCCTCCGATGGGATTTGTCTGCTAGATAGCTGCACATATAGCAAACCTCTCGACGTTATAAATCACCTTAAAGTGAAAATAAAGAAGAAACAAGTGAAAGATTAGTAAAGCAATATCGAAAATATTTTGACTTATTTCTTTGTATGGAACTAATTTCACAGACGACGAAAACATTGTATGGCGTTGCATGAAAAATTGCTAAAAACGAGGGGTTAAAAAATCGATGATAGGTGCTCATGAAAATTAATTTTTGTCGTTATCTTCAAAACCTGAGGTGATAGAGTAAAACGGTTTTTAGTTATGAAATCAGCTGAAAACGCTAAGTCAGAAAAAGTAAACACGACACCTGATTTCTACAGTTTGTTTATCAGCGTAATCTTCGATGATTGTTGGGCCGGCCGGTGTGGCTGAGCGGTTCTAGGCGCTTCAGTCTGGAACCGCGCGACTGCTACGGTCGCAGGTTCGAATCCTGCCTCAGGCATGGATGTGTGTGATGTCCTTAGGTTAGTTAGGTTTAAGTAGTTCTCAGTTCTAGGGGACTGATGACCTCAGATGTTAAGTCCCATAGTTCTCAGAGCCATTTGAACCATTGTTTTGTTATTGTTGTGTACGTAAATAACAATAGAGCGATACACTGAACAAGTGACTATCTTGCTGCCTCACTGAGTCAGTATTGGCACCTTAACCACACGCAAAGGTCAGCCCCTGGTAGCTGAATGGTCAGCGCGACGGAATGTCATACCTAACGGTCCGGGTTCGATTTCTGGCTGGGGGACTGATTGTTGTTCTTATCATCATTATTTCATCCCCATCGACACGGCAGTCACCGAAGTGGAGTCTACTCGAAGGACTTGCACCTGGTGAACGGTCTACCCGCCGGGAGGCGCTAGCTACACGGCATTTCCATTTTCCATACGCAAAAGCCATGTAGAGCCTTCTTGTAAATTATGCGCGTTAGTCGTGTAACCACAACGTCCTCTCACACAAGTACTAAGCCAAAACGACTTCTCTTGAGCTGAGGCTGCTGCTTTTGTTCTAGGGCCGGTCACGTTATTCCCGCGACGTCAGACGAGGTCTACATCAGAATTGCGACAATTTTAATGATTCAAATTAAATATTCTGTATATTTAAACTATTTTCATTAGTAATAATACGTATAGTTCAGTGGATCTAAATATTGAGGATCCCTCATAAAGTACTGGCTCTGGTTGGATGCAAATCGTGTTTGTAAAGTTTTGACTGACCCATTTTGAACTTGGTGAAAATGGCTAAAACATAAGAACAAAACCAATAGAAAAATGCTAAGGTCGGCCGCTGTGGCCGAGAGGCTCTAGGCGCTTCAGTCCGGAACCACGCGGGTGCTGCGGTCGCAAGTTCGACTCCTGCCTCGGGCTTGGATGTGTGCGGTGTCCTTAGATTAGTTAGGTTTAAGTAGTTCTAAGTCCAGGGGACTGATGACCTCAGATGTTAAGTCCCAAAGTGCTTAGAGCTATTTTAACCATTTTTGAAAAAGGCCAAAATAAATATCTAGCACTTTGTTATCGTGGTGTACCTCAAATGATTCCGTTTGATCAGAGGATTACAGAAGTATAACTGGATTTCATCTCGACAAGATTTTGTAAAAGTTACTGATATTTCTTTGTCCATTTTTTAATTAACTAACAGTAATTCAATCATTGTCTTCTAAGTGAAGCTAGTTTTCAGAAGCGAGTTATTTTGATCTCCTACTTCGGCTAAGGTACATCAATTGGTTCAAAACGCTTTCTTTAGGAGTTATCAAAAATAAGATGAACAAGGTTCTCATATTAGTCTTTGCAGAATAGCTGGATTGAAGCCAACTCCCACAAAACATATTACGAGTACGTCATTGCTAATAAGGACTAGTCCTGACATCCAGTACATGTTCGCGAAGCTGGAGATAATTTGTAAAATAGAACTAATATAGGATAATTTACCCATACGAAGAAAGCTGGTAACGTAAGTACGCCGACGGAAAAATATAGCAACGCCAAGAAATAATCAATGTACAGTTATGAAATTTCGGAAATACGTCTGCCTAGGTAACATATTTAAGTGATTAACGTTTCACCATCACGGACTAACGTAAGGGCGGGAGAAGTCATTCCACATGTGAAATGCTGGTACGTTAATAACCAATATAACTGCTGGAATATTGAATGCAAAATATGCACACGTGCATGCACTGTGTCGTACAGGCGTCGGATGTCACTTTTTGGGATGCCTGTTGCACTTGGCCGTTCAAGGGACAATTAATGCTGTTTGCGGATGACGCTGGAGTTGCGAGCCGGCCAAGGCTACGTGTCGACACTCCAGAGCATGTTGGGTTACAACAGCGGTGTGTGGGCGACCGTTATATTGTTGGAAAACATCCCTCTGGAAGGCTGTGTATGAATGGCAGCTCAACAGGCCGAATCACCAGATTGACGAAAATTTTGCAACCATGGTGCGTGCGATAAACTCAAGAGTGTTCCTCCTGTCATACGAAATCGCACCCTAGACCATAATTCCAGGTGTAGGTCCAGTGCGTATAGGCCGCAGACAGGTCGGTTGCAAGCGCTCACCTGGTCACCGACTAACCAACACACGGCCATCACTGGTACCGAGGCAGAAAAACTTTTCATCAAAAAGCACTCTCCAATGAGCTGCCGCTTGACAAAAGTGAAGTCACTAGCGGCGATTGTAGGGGTCAATTGAAAGCACGCTACAGGGAATCTGGCTCGAAGCTGTGTTTGAAGTAACCTCTTTGTAAGGGTTGGTTCTGTCATTGTTGTGCCAATTGCTGCTCGAATTACTGCTGCAAACGCAGTACGATGCACCACATCCATACGCCAGAAACGACGGTCTTCCCTTTCGATAGTGTCACGTGGCCGCCCGCAGCCTGCTCTTCTTGCGATCATACGTTGCCGAGACCACATCAGCTAGCAATCATGGACAGTGGCAACGTTACTACCAAGTCTTTCTGCATTATCACTGAAGGAACATCCAGCTTCTCGTAGCCCCATTACAGGACATCGTTGAAACTCAAAGAACTCAGCGAGCTGTTAGTGATGGCTCCTCGTCGTCTTAAAGGCATTTTTCATTAACGTCGACTCGCTAAAACCAATCTTGAAAGTAGCCGTTACAGCGCATATTTAAAGCGAACGTCATTAGCATCTTCACAGAAGCGATGTTTCATATGTAAAAACACGCCTGTCAACTTTGATTTATGTGACTGTTTTGCCGTCAGTGTATACGTAAAGAGACTGATGTGAAAAGAGTCCGATAATTTCAAGCAGATCTGAGTAATGGCCGAAACCATGCGTTATGTTGCAACAGAACTAGGTTGTGACGAATGAAGCAGTTTTCATTTGAAGCAAACGATTAGGAATAGATCTCGGATTTATGAAAAGCGCGGCGAGTTAGACGGTATTATACAACACTCTCTCCCCCTTTTAAAGGACTGTGGCAGGTGATTTATCGGTTCTTACTTTGACTCAACTATAGGTGATACGAGTTACCTAGGAAGGAAGTACGATAAAATCGTTACGCCATTTAACACTTCAGACTTGCTTGCCATAAGCATCTGTTTACATAGCTGTGCACATTGTCAAACGGAAACATTACAGAGCAGCGGTAAAGCGTCGACTGATGAATTCAGATACTTTTATGTCATCTGTTCCCCCTCCTTCCCAATCCCCGTTTCAGCCTTTCGCTCTCCTCTTTTTACCGTCCGTGCTTAGCATCTCCCCCCCCCCCTTCCCGCCCTGCCTGCAACTTGCTCCATCCTTGGTTCGCGCCCAGGGACAAATGCTGTTGGTTCTTCTGCTGTTGTCGACCTACACCCGAATTCCCTTCGTTCTGGGATATCTCCTTTCTCCTCTTAATCAGACTAAGTGCGGTTTCCCAGGTCTTGCTAAGGATGTAGACACTATCAAGACTGATGTGTCAGGTAACCTGCCAATGTGACAAGATGTACGGGGCGATTTTTATTAACATTTAAGAACAGCTGAAGCGACACAAACGAGGCTGAGACAAGTAATTTAATATAAGACACACGGGGCTGCAAATGTCGGGAAATAGCTCAAAATTGGATGACAGTGTTGAACATGTGATGTCGCCAGATGACGTCTATCGGCCTGTCGCACTTGATCATCCCAACAAAAGTCATGTATTTAAGACGGTGTGGCTCCTGGGCACGTGTCCGACAGGCTTCGAGGCTAGAGTCTGGCAGACAGTATTTTTTTGCGTTGTGTTACACAGTTATTTGTGTACATTGAGGTAAGATTATTTATTTTACATTCCTGGAAATGGAAAAAAGAACACATTGACACCGGTGTGTCAGACCCACCATACTTGCTCCGGACACTGCGAGAGGGCTGTACAAGCAATGATCACAAGCACGGCACAGCGGACACACCAGGAACCGCGGTGTTGGCCGTCGAATGGCGCTAGCTGAGCAGCATTTGTGCACCGCCGCCGTCAGTGTCAGCCAGTTTGCCGTGGCATACGGAGCTCCATCGCAGTCTTTAACACTGGTAGCATGCCGCGACAGCGTGGACGTGAACCGTATGTGCAGTTGACGGACTTTGAGCGAGGGCGTATAGTGGGCATGCGGGAGGCCGGGTGGGCGTACCGCCGAATTGCTCAACACGTGTGCGTCGCCAGTGGTCGGCGGAAGGTGCACGTGCCCGTCGACATGGGACCGGACCGCAGCGACGCACGGATGCACGCCAAGACCGTAGGTTCCTACGCAGTGCCGTAGGGGACCGCACCGCCACTTCCCAGCAAATTAGGGACGCTGTTGCTCCTGGGGTATCGGCGAGGACCATTCGCAACCGTCTCCATGAAGCTGGGCTACGGTCCCGCACACCGTTAGGCCGTCTTCCGCTCACGCCCCAACATCGTGCAGCCCGCCTCCAGTGGTGTCGCGACAGGCGTGAATGGAGGGACGAATGGAGACGTGTCGTCTTCAGCGATGAGAGTCGCTTCTGCCTTGGTGCCAATGATGGTCGTATGCGTGTTTGGCGCCGTGCAGGTGAGCGCCACAATCAGGACTGCATACGACCGAGGCACACAGGGCCAACACCCGGCATTATGGTGTGTGGAGCGATCTACTACACTGGCCGTACACCTCTGGTGATCGTCGAGGGGACACTGAATAGTACACGGTACATCCTAACCGTCATCGAACCCATCGTTCTACCATTCCTAGACCGGCAATCGAACTTGCTGTTCCAACAGGACAATGCACGTCCGCATGTATCCCGTGCCACCCAACGTGCTCTAGAAGGTGAAGTCAACTACCCTGGCCAGCAAGATCTCCGGATCTGTCCCCCATTGAGCATGTTTGGGACTGGATGAAGCGTCGTCTCACGCGGTCTGCACGTCCAGCACGAACGCTGGTCCAACTGAGGCGCCAGGTGGAAATGGCATGGCAAGCCGTTCCACAGGACTACATCCAGCATCTCTACGATCGTCTCCATGGGAGAATAGCAGCCTGCATTGCTGCGAAAGGTGGATATACACTGCACTAGTGCCGACATTGTGCATGCTCTGTTGCCTGTGTCTATGTGCCTGTGGTTCTGTCAGTGTGATCATGTGATGTATCTGGGAGAAGGTGTAGGGTGTAGACGACGGACAGATCGGAGGACCGGAGTCGGTAGGGGGGGGGGGGGGCGGGGGGAGAGATAAGTGTCGAGGAACGTTGTACTTATCAATATACTGTGACCGTTGGACAGTGGCATCCGCACATTCACCCGTGAACTATTTCGTCATAAATTACACCAAGAGAAACTGAAGACTCACAGACATTTAAATGTTAGGCAGATCTTTCTGAAGGCGACAAAAGTCATGGGGGACCTCCTAATACTGTGTAGGACCTCCTATTGCCCGGCGTAGCGCAACAAGTCAACGCGACGCGGAATCAACAAGTCGTGGAAAGAAATATTGAGCCATGGTGGCTCTATAGCTGTCTGTAATTGCGAAAGTGTTCCCGATGCAGGATAATGTGCATGAACTGATCTCTCGATTACGTCCCGTAAATGTTAGATCGGTTTCTATTCGGGCGATCTGGATGGCCAGATATTCGCTCGAATTGTTCAGAATGTTCTCCAGACCAGTCGCGAAGAGTTGTGGCCCTATGACATGGTATATTGTCATACATAAAAACTCAATAGTTGTTCGGGAACATAAAGTACATCATTGGCTGCAACTCGTCTCCAAGCGGGCGAACATATCCATTTCTAGTAAATGATCGATTCATTTGGACCAGAGGACTCTGTACATCACATGTAAACACAGCCCACATCATTAAGGAGCCACCACAAGTTTGCACAGTGCCTTGTTGACAATTAATCCATGGCTTTGTGCGATCTGCGGCACAGTCGAACTCCATCATCAGTTCTTACGAAATGAAATGAGGATTCATCTGACAACGCCACGGTTTTCCAATAGTCTACGGTCCAACCTATTGGTCACCAGCCCAGTCGTCCTGTAAGCAAAGGTATTCGCGTCGGTCGTCTGTTGGCATAGCCCATTAACGTTAAAACTTCACCACACTGTCCTAACGGATACGCTTTTCGTGCGTCCCACATTGCTTTCTGTGGTTCTTTCCCGCAGTATTGCTTCTCTGTTACCACTGACAACTCTACGCAAACGTAAATGTTAAGTGAAGGCCGTGTCCACTACGTTGTGAGAGGTAATGTCTGAAATGTGGTATTCTTGGTACACACACTGTGGATCTCAGAGTACTGGACTCCCTAACGATTTCCGAAAACGAATGTCCCATGTGTCTAGTTCATACTACCATTCCGCGTTGAAAGTGTGTTAATTCCCTGGTCGAGTGGTTCTAGGCGCTTCAGTCCGGAACCACGCTGCTGCTACGGTCGCATGTTCGAATCTTGCGTCGGGCATGGATGTGTGTGAAGTCCTTAGGTTAGTTAGATTTAAGTAGTTCTAAGTGTAGGGGACTGATGACCTCAGATGTTAAGTCACATAGTGCTTAGAGCCATTTGATTTTTGCTTATTTCCGTCGTGAGTCCATAATACCTTCGGAAACCCATTCACATGCTTAGGTTGAGCACAAATGACAACTCCTCCAATGCACTGCCATTTCATACCTTGCGTACGCGATACTAACGCCATTTGTGTGTATCGCTATCCCTTGTCTTTTGCCACTTAAGTATCTTAAATGTAGCTTTGTATGGAAGTGAGGCGTGGACGATAAACTTTGCAAATAAGAAACAGAAGGTCTTTAAATGCGGTGCTGCCGGGAATTATATGGGTACTTCGTATAACTTAAAAGAAAAAGTAGGGAAAAGTATCCTGATGAAATATAATTTATGCCCCAACTTGGCTAAAGGAGATAGCGGTTGATAGGACATATCCTGAGGTACCAAGGGATAGATTGGCAATGGAGTCACGGATGTGTGATAAACCTTGTAGAGATACACCGGTAACAGTTGAGTAGAGAATGCAGATTCAGGTAGATGAAGGCTGAAATATTTGGGAAGATTTAAGGAGGCTGCGCAGGATTCACTGTATTGAAGAGCTGCATCAGATGCTTGAAGCTTGTATTCGGACTGAAGACAACTATAGAAACATTTGTCAATGCATTGATGATACGAACATTCTGTTTTCAACTAAGAAGTGTTCAAAACAGTTCAAATGTCTATACTTCTGAACAGTGTTGTTACATCTACATCTGCATACACATACACTACTGGCCATTAAAATTGCTACACCAACATTTTGCTACACGAACATTTTCTGTATCCAGAAAGGCCCGTACAGGACCTGCAACATGCAGTCGTGCATTATCCTTCTGAAATGTAGGGTTTCGCAGGGGTCGAATGAAGGGTAGAGCCACGGGTCGTAACAGATCTGAAATGTAGCGTCCACTGTTCAAAGTGCCGTCAGTGCGAACAAGAGGTGAGCGAGACGTGTAATCAATGGCATCCCACACCATCACGCCGGGTGATACGCCAGTATGGCGATGACGAATACACGCTTCCAATGTGCGTTCTCCGCGATGTCGCCAAACACGGATGCGACCATCATGATGCTGTAAACAGAACCTGGATTCATCCGAAAAAATGACGTTTGCCATTCGTACACCCAGGTTCGTCGCTGAGTACACCATCGCAGGCGCTCCTGTCTGTGATACAGCGTCAAGGATAACCACAACCATTGTCTCCGAGAAGATAGTCCGTGCAGCTACAAACGTCGTCGAACTGTTCGTGCAGATGGTTGTTGTCTTGCAAACGTCCCCATCTCTTGACTCAGGGATCGAGACGTGGGTGCACGATCCGTTACAGCCATGCGGATAAGATGCCTGTCATCTCGACTGCTAGTGATAAGAGGCCGTTGGGATCCAGCACGGCGTTCCGTATTACCCTCCTGAACCAACCGATTCCATATTCTGCTAACAGTCATTGGATCTCGACCAACGCGAGCAGCAATGTCGCGATATTATAAACCACAATCGCAATAGGCTATAATCCAACCTTTATCAAAGTCGGAAACGTGATGGTACGCATTTCTCGTCCTTACACGAGGCATCACAACAACGTTTCACCGGGCAACGCCGGTCAACTGCTGTTTGTGTGAAAAATCGGTTGGAAACTTTCCTCATGTCAGCACGTTGTAGGTGTCGCCACCTGCGGCAACCTTGTGTGAAAGCTCTGTACAGCTAATCATTTGCATATCACAGCATCTTCTTCCTGTCTGTTAAATTTCGCGTCTGTAGCACGTCATCTTCGTGGTGTAGCAATTTTAATGGCCAGTAATGTAGATACACCTTAATCTACTGTACGGTGCGTGGCCGAGGGTACCCTGTATCACCACTAGTCATTTCTTTTCGTCTTCCACTCGCAGATTGAGCGAGGGAAAAATAACTGTCTATATGTCTCCGTACGAGTCCTGCTTTCTCGTATCTTATCTTCGTGATCCTTAGGCGCAAGGTTTGTTGACGGCAGTAGGATCATTCTACCGTCAGCTTCAAATGCCGGTTCTCTAAAATATCTCGTTAGCGTGCCTAGAAAAGAACGTCGCTTTCCCTCGAGGAATTCCCATTTGAATTCTGGAAGCATATCCGTAAGATGAACATTAACAAAAGCAAAACGAGGATAATGGAATGTAGTCAAATTAAATCGGGTGATGCTGAGGGAATTAGATTAGGAAATGAGGCACTTAAAGTAGTAAAGGAGTTTTGCTATTTAGGAAGTAAAATAACTGATGATGGTCGAAGTAGAGAGGATATAAAATGTAGACTGGCAATGGCAAGGAAAGCGTTTCTGAAGAAGAGAAATTTGTTAACATCGAATATAGATTTATGTATCAGGAAGTCCTCTCTGAAAGTATTTGTTTGGAGTGTAGCCATGTATGGAAGTGAAACATGGACGATAACTAGTTTGGACAAGAAGAGAATAGAAGCTTTCGAAATGTGGTGCTACAGAAGAATACTGAAGATAAGGTGGATAGATCACGTAACTAATGAGGAGGTATTGAATAGGATTGGGGAGAAGAGAAGTTTGTGGCACAACTTGACTAGAAGAAGGGATCGGTTGGTAGGACATGTTTTGAGGCATCAAGGGATCACAAATTTAGCATTGGAGGGCAGCGTGGAGGGTAAAAATCGTAGAGGGAGACCGAGAGATGAGTACACCAAGCAGATTCAGAAGGATGTAGGTTGCAGTAGGTACTGGGAAATGAAGCAGCTTGCACAGGATAGAGTAGCATGGAGAGCTGCATCAAACCAGTCTCAGGACTGAAGACAACAACAACAACAACATCCGTAACACTTTCCTTTTATTCGAAACTACCGGTAACAAATGTAGCAGCCCGCCTCTGAATTGCTTTGATGTCTTCCTTTGACCCGGCCTGGGGTGGATCCCAAACAGTCGAGCCCTACTCAAGAATATGTCGCACTAGCGTCCTCTATGCTATCTCTTTTACGGATGAACCACTCGTGCCTCAAAGTCTCCAATGAACCAAAGTCGACCATTCGCCTTACCTACCACGATCCTCAGATTCTCGTTCCATCTGACATCGAGCAGCGCTCTGCTAATGCTGTATCCGAACATTACGGGTTTGTTTTTTTCCTCCTTATCCGCATTAACATACATTTTACAACATTTAGAGCCACCTGCCCTTCTTTGCACCAACTACAAATGTTGTCTAAGTCAGTCACTCAACTTCGACACCTTACCATACACTACAGCATTATCAGTGAACAACCGCAAATTGTTGCCCACCCTAACCGCCATATCATTTATGTATACAGAGTATGGTAGTGGTCCTGTCACGCTTCCCTGGGACACTACGGACGATACCTTGTTTCTGACGAACACTCGCCATCGAGGACAACATACTGCATTCTGACATTTCTGGGAATCTATTCCGTGTGTTCCCACATTCGTTATAGTGTCTAGTGGGATAGCGTGTCAGGTCTAGAAATATGGAATCTACTTGTTCTCCTTCATCCATAATTCGCAGTAAATCACGTGAGAGAAGGACAAACTGAGTTTCACACGAGCGTTTCTTCCTAAAACGCTGCTGATTCGCGCACATAAGCTTTCCTGTCTCTAATGTACTCGAATTCAGAATATGTTCTAGAATTCTACAGAAAACCGATGTTAAGGACATCGGTCTCTAATTTTGCGGGTTCGTTCCCTCACCCTTCTTATATGCAGGATTCACTTGTTAGATATACACAGAGGGCTACTAAGTTTCATGTAATGCCGATGGTGAAAAGCATCGAAGAGTGGCAAGAAAATTGTAGATGAAATGGAAGTGCGTTTTACAACTTGTGTTACCAGATCCAGATAAGAGAAAACAGGTCTTCCCAGGAACTTTGAAAATTAAGCGGGTACCTTCTTATTTCCGAAAAAGGTAGAATATATATATATATATATATATATATATATATATATATATATATATAAAGACTGTACACTATTGCAGAAGATCTACGAAAAATACCTGCCATATAGAAGGCGAACGCTTCTGGAAAATTAAAAACGAAAAAGGCATTTTGTTAATAAACAAATTAAATAGATGTCCTCTCACGTGGGAAGCAACGCATATCGCTTGGCGCTAAACAGTAGGCCCGGAAACAAATACAGGTTTTTGGGTCTTTGCGCAGAGCCATGTAATATATGTGGTCTATTACCGCCGGGACTGTTTTACTGCGCGTGATTTACTTTTACAACGTCAATTGATTTAGCACCATTATAAATAATGCTAATTGGGACTATTATGCTGCAGCCCACAATTGTGGTAATTTTCACAAAGCTGTTTGATCGCCCCCACATATTATAATTTTATCCGCCACTTTTTTTTCTGTGTCGTTTGCAGTATGTGGCACGGCGCATGAACCTCAGCTCCTGCTGCCGTGTGCGTTTCAGGCCAGCCGACAACGAAAAACGACAGCGTGCGGAGTGTCCATGTCCTGAGGGCACGCTTTCAAAAGCCCCTTACAGCAACCCCCCCTCACAATTCTCCCTTTCCTGTTCCGTTCTCATACCCCACATGCAATATTTCGTGACCTGAATTTTAACGCATGTGATCCAAGTGATGTGGTACAGCGTTTCAGGTACTGAGCCGCAAATGTGAAGAGCGATCCCCGTCTGCCAATACAGGATTTCGGTTTTCCATGGCTTCGCTACATCAATAAACGTGAATATCGGAAGTGCTCCCTACCTATTTGTTTCGGCAAGCTTTGTGTATAAACAGAGGTCTCTAATTTACGATGTTTTTGTTTTCTGTTTACAATGTCTATTCGGGCCACCTTAAGGGGCCTTCACACACTCAGTATTTATTGCACAATAATATTGTGTCAACATATGGCAGGAAAGTGCGAGGCAAAGAACGGCATAGTACTAGTATTGTCGTGCAATAGTTTTTTCCCGTGACGCGTCACTTAGAACTCTGCCTTCACAACGACCACGCCTGCGCTCGACTATGTGAAACGAGTCTATATTGCGACAAGATTGCTTGCCTCGCAAAACGTAAGCAGAAATTATGTAAAACTCGCGAAATAAGTCTGAAATGCTTCCAGAAACATTTCAGTCGATCAGGGAATTCACAGCAGCATAGATTCGTAAACAACAACAACTACTACTGCTACTAATTACAAATTAAACAAGTGAAATGTGTAATTTATCTTGTACCTGCAGTTTTCTATGTATTCATCTACTGTAACAACTGTTGCAACAGAAGTTAAACAATTATTTACCGATTTCCGATTGGAAGCTCACATGACCTAATGTCCATGCTGTGACAACTGCGCAAGGAAAAAAATGTATGTTCACTGCACAGCTGACTGGTTATTATTTGCAGATTCTAAAAACTGCTGCAAGTAAAATGAAAATTTTTTTCTTACCTTCATGACACCATGATCTTCAGTTGACTCTGCTGTTGTGGATTACGACGTGTCTGGCGTTTCCTAAATAGTTGGGAATTTCATTTCTCACAGCTCCACTTGGTGCCTTAATATACATACCAGTACTGCAGCCCACTTTCTGATCTCCTCTCATGTACTTTATCAGTTCTTTGAGAAAATTCATTCGGTCTCGCCAGGAACTGTCTTTTACTGCGCAATACCACGCTTACAGGGTACGATATACACTGAAGTGGCAAAAGTCATGGGATACCTTCAGTATAGTGCAGCAACTCGACGTGGCATGGACTCAACAAGTCGTTGGAAGTCCGCTGCAAAAAATTGAGCCACATTGCCTCTATAGCTGTCAGTAATAGCCAAAGTGATGACGATGCACGATTTTGTGCACGAACTGACCTGTCCATTATGTCCCATAAATGTTCGATGGTATTCATGTCGGGCGACCTGTATGGCCAGTTCATTCGCTCGGATAATCCCCAATGTTCTTCAAACAGTAGCGAACAGTTGTGACCCGGTGACATGGTACATTGTCATTTAAAAAAATGAAACTGCAAATGGTCTCTGAGTAACCGATCACAACCAGTCCAGTCAGTGATGGTTACAGTTGGACCAGAGGACCCAGTCCATTCCTTGTAAACACTGCACGCACTATTATGGAACCACTACCAGCTTGCACAGTGTTTTGACAATTTGGGTCCATGGCTTCGTGAGGTCTGCGCCAAACCCGAACCTTCCCATCAGCTCTTACCAAATGAAATCGAGACTCAACTGACCAGACTATGGCTTGCCAGTCGTGAGGTGTTCAACCGATATGATCACCAGCTCAGGAGAGGAGCTGCAGGCGAGGTCGTGCTGTTAGCAAAGGTTCAAAATGGTTCAATTGGCTCTGAGCACTATGGGACTTAACATCTGTGGTCATCAGTCCCCTAGAACTTAGAACTACTTAAACCTAACTAACCTAAGGACATCACACACACATCCATGCCCGAGGCAGGATTCGAACCTGCGACCGTAGCAGTCGCGCGGTTTCGGTCTGAGCGCCTTAACCGTAAGACCACCGCGGCCGGCTGTTAGCAAAGGCACTCGCGTCGGTTGTCTGCTGCCATATCCCATTAACGCCAAATTTCGCCGCGTTGTCCTAACGGATACGTTCGTCATACGTGCCACATTGATTTCTGCGGTTGTTTCAGGCAATGTTGCTTGTCTGTTAGCACTGACAACAATGCTAAAACGCCGTTGCTCTCGCTCGTTAAGTGAAGTCCGTCGGCCACTGCGTTGTCTGCAATAGGAGGTGATGCCTGAAATCTGGTATACTCGGCACACACTTGGCACTGTGGAATATGGAATACTGGATTCCCTAACTATTTCCGAAATGGAATGTCTCATTCGTCTAGCTCCAACTGTCACTTCGCTTTCGAAGTCTGTTCCCGTCGTGCGGCCATAATCGCGTAGGATACCTTTTTACATGAACCACCTGAGTACAAATGACAGCTCTATCAATGCGCTGCCGTTTTCCTTATGGACGCGATACTACCGTCATCTGTATATGTGCATATCGCTACCCCACGACAGTTGTGACGTCAGAGTATGGCACATTATATCGAGCGTACACATTACTCAGTAATGCACAAGAAATATTGAGCGTATGAGGGCACCTTTAAGGTTTGTAGCTAGGGTACTTTTCGTACCACTGGCTCTTCCGGTCTTCCCATTTCTCTTCGCGAATGACCTGTGGAAACTATGAGTGTCAGTTAATTTCCGTATGGGCTCCAATTTCTCTGATTTTCTCATCCAGACTATTTCGCGAGACATTTGTGGTAGGAAGTGATGTCTTCCCCGAGTTTTCTTTGATAACATGCTCTAAGGACAGTAGACCTCTCCGCTGTGCACAGTGCCTCTCTTGTAGCACCTGTCGCTGAAGTTTGTTGGACACCTTCGTAACGCTCTCGCGCCGACGAAACGATCCGAACAGATCAAATGGTTCAAATGGCTCTAAGCGCTATGGGACTTAACATCTGAGGTCATCAGTCCCCTAGTTTTAAAACTACTTAAACATAACTAACCTAAGGACATACACACATCCATGCCCGAGGCATTGGATCGTCCTTATCTTCTTTGTTAGTCTTACCTGGTTAGGGTCCCACAATGACGAGCAATACTCAAGAATCGGCTACAAGTATTTCGTAAGGCAGTTCTTCTGTGGATGGTTTACATTTTCTCAGGAATCTTCCAATGAATCGCAGTGTGGCATCTATTTTCCCTACAATTTTTTTCATCCGATCATTTCACTTTAGGTCGCACCAAGTGGTTACTCGTGCGCATTTTGTAGCAGAATCCTGGACGGCCAAGCGAACAGTATGTATGTACCCTCTGGCGCTAATCGTGGGAGCCCGTTGAGATCCTGTTCTGTGTTGAGTGTGGTCATCCTGACCCCATAGATTCCATATTCACATTACAGTCGTGGGATGTAGATATAGATACCAACCAGTGCCAACAGCACTGTAGCGCAATGATAAATCGCTCACTCAGTGCACTGCGATCTTGCAGTGGCCGAGTTTCGACACGTGCTAGCATAAGTTTCGCCTCCTTAGATGAAGCATAACACGATATTTTCACAAACATGCAACATTAAAAAGCGATTACGCAAAGAGGAACCCGATGCGTAATCTTACCTCACATACAGAACGTGGATGGTGATCTGCCATTTACTTAGCGAGGTTGCGTTAAAACGACAAGTACTTGCATATCCAAGAATGTAGTACATTTTATTTGACGTCTGTTGAATGCTGCATTTGTGTGTTGGCAGTTTTTATTGCCAGCAGTGTACATCTTTATGACAGACTGGAAATCAAACTTGAATTTCCTGCTTTTCGCGAGCAACCGCCTAAACTTTTTTTTCAATTTTTTCCGCCTTCCTCTCTTTTCAGACGATCTCCAATTTCGCCTTCGCTGGCGTATACACTTAGCTAAAAAAAGTCCTTCTCACGAAGTTTGTCCTTGAGAGTGACGTCTTTTTTCTTGAAACAGCTTAATAAAAATTCTAAGGGTAACAAGGACCGTTCTGCCGAGGTTAACAGGAAGGAGGAAAGAGAAGAAAATTAAATTTTACTCCTTGAGAAATTTATTTTCTGGAAAGCATGTTTATAGTAACAGATTTGTTTTTAGGTCAGCGTATATTTTTGTATCAAGCCATTTTTTCTAACTGGTACTAAGATTTTTTACTTTTATTGTAAACTGTCGGACTATATTCAAGTACCTATAGATTTACGATTCGCATGGAAAGTTTCGTGTATGACTGCTTTGTGGCTTATGATTTGAAAGTGTAAAAGTGTAAAAATTCGATGATGTTTCTGATCTAAATTTCGTCGCACTATCCCATGTTGAAGGACTAAATAAAGGAGGCGGATCACTAAACACAACTCTTTACCATGCCTCATACAGTGTAGGACAACAATTGGATTCCAGTCATCCCGTAATGGATAAATACGGGTCCTGCATGATGTCAAGGAAGTCTTATCCCATTCTATCTGCAAAAATAGTGGTAAGTTCAGGAAGCGATGATGTAGGTGGATAGCGCTCACATGCGCTTCTATCCAAAGGCTCAATAATATTGATACCTGGTGACTGGCGGTCAGGGGACATGCGACACATCATCCTTGTGCTAACAAAACCAGTCCTGGACGATGCGAGCTGTATGGACAGGAGCCCGTTCTTCTTGGAACACAGCATTACGGTTTGGGAACAAAAGTTGCTCTTTGGTATGGAAATGATCAGCCAAAATGGTCACATAATTCCTGGCAGCAATGCAGCTTTGCAGAATAACCTTGAAGCCATCGAATACCGGTATATGGCTGACCAAATCATCACTGAATCCTCAAAAGCCTCGAATGTTTTTCGGTATACCTGTGTCCGAAACCGTCATCCACCAAGCCAACAGAGCATCGCATTCATGGTCTTTCTATGGGGCACGTAGTTCCATCTTTCCCACTGGCGATCGTGGCAGTTAGTCGCAATCACTGAATAACAAACAACATTGGGCGACGTCTGTTAGAGAACAAAGTCACGTTTCCTGCAGAAGGGGTGGACTAGTGGTAGGCGCTGGCACCTATAACTATGATGCTCTGTAGCGTCGTTGGATGACGTTTCTGGACACGGGTTCCTATCCTCGATTTGGTCCTCAAGGCAACCTCTAAACCCCTCAAAGTTTGTCACAACACATCTGGCTCGTCCTGAACGTCTTGGAGAGATGATTTCATGCTGGTTGGAAGTGAAATTTCTGAAATAGCCGAACGTTCTGTACCTAAAATATTAATCTGTCGTAGTGCTCACAAACCAGTCTCTCCTGGGCAAATTAATGTAATTTTTTATGATGTATTTTGTTCCTTAGAAACGTTACCTAAAATGCTTCTCTTTATTGGGGCAGTAGCTGCTAAGAAAGTGTGGTCGATATCATTGTAAGTGGAGGCGGACATTTCTCACTTGGTAACAATGAGTGCTGTCTTATCAGTAACAGACTATAAAGCAAATACTTTTCTTTGAATTTACATCAATTACGCAAAAATTTCCTCACATTTTACCTAAAACTCGATACCACGAACCGTTCAATGCTGGGGCTAAATCCTTATTTTCGAGGTAGACAGGATATGCGAATTGATGTTTTGAATGTAGAAAGTTTAGTCGATTTCGTGTGAATTTATTTGGATCCATGACATGTTCAGTGCTATTACGAGGAACAGGTGAGGGGTGTTCAGACTGACACACAGATAGGGGCCGGTTAACACCATCTACGTCTCAGATCAAGGATTTTTTACCTTGCCGTTATATTCTTTTTTAGCTTCATTTTTATTCTTCCTCCCTTCCCTGGCCCGGAAGTTTAGGTCATATGAGACGTTCTGGCTCCCATCATTCAACCCCTCGCTAGGCAAGGCCCTTACACACTGGTTGGTAGGTATAAATTATTTTAAGTTTACTTTTCCATCCCATTATGTTTGTATACTCAATCCACTTCCTTCTGACATCATATATTTAATCACTGATGCTAAAAACTTTAAGTTTCTCTCTGACTACACTATTTTTACCGTATCGAGTAATGTACAATACATTCTTTGATTGAGATATGGAATCTCATCTCTCCACCTCCATATCGCTTCCGTCCTTTTTTTTGTTACTACCTGTGTTTAGCTTACATAAAAGCGTACTGGTACAAATGTAACTTTTCAAAATCTGATTGTTTACAATCACCTTTTTCCTTTCAGGTTTCATTGACGTAGTCTGGAAATGAGAAACGCTGAAAGTGCGAAATGCCAAAATGTAAGGAAACAGGAAAAATCCACGACAGATTCACATCACAAATCATTTTATTCGAAAGAATGAAAATTGATTGTTTCATAACATTTGTAATGTCTGACAGACAAAGCGCTGCAAGTTTACAGTAAGTTCAGGATTTATAAATGTATAAAAATGAAGGTTTTGCTAAAGATGTGAGTGCCAGGCTTAAACTCTAATGAGTTAAAGAATGTACACAGCATCACCTGACTTATTGCTGTGCATTAACGAAGAATACAGTACTTACATCACTGACACAATGAGAAAAAAATTCTTGTATTTCACTTCAAGTACATCGGCTATGGCTAATAGGTCCAGCACTCAGTGTGGTGGTCAACGGAAGGCGAGGAATATTTGTTGTAATGAAAGATCATGCTGTTTGAACAAAAAAATTACACGACATTTTATTTAATTTCATTACGCTGCATAATATACAATTAAGTTCTAAGGATTTCAACTTACATGCCCTTGTGGTTGTTCTTTCTGAGCAAAATCTACCCCTTTGTTACCTACGGCTTTCCTTGAGTTCTTAGCTCGACATGTTCTTAATCTTGGCTTTCCTTTCTATCATAAAGCACTGGCCACAAAATACTGAAGTCGAAAACAACTAAAACGAAGTAAATTTAACTATTACTTGCCGCTTATAGGAAAGCGAGCGAGAAACAGGACATAACATGTTGATCACCGAGGTCAGACACGCTTGGCACAGTCCTCATATTACGAGCAAGGATACATAAACACTGCTACGTCTTTTCGAAGTATTTTGAAGTACAAAGAGGCTTGTCAGGTGATTTCAGTCTATCTCTGGTTATTAGCCATGGCATGTTTAGGGACTTACAGCTAAAAAAAAAACCTTTTTTTGCCCTTTCAACGTTCCATATTTTCAGTCTTATTACCCAACGCACAGCTTGGAGTCACTTTAGCTTTGCTTGCTTATCACATTCTTACTTAGAACTGACAGCAGCATGAATCGTTAAAATGGCGAACTTACTTCACTGTATTATTTGGTAATTTTTTTATCTACATGGTAATTTTATTACGAATGCATTTAGATAATTTTTTATTTTATGAGATCAGTAAATTAAATTTAGAGCACCATAGCTAGCAAGCTTCACATTATATTTATACCTGACAACTTTATCTGTGAAATAATGTTGTTCTGTTTTCTTTTTTCTACTTTTTAAAGTAGTGTTTATTTCAATCAAATGTGTAAATCACATACAGTGTCGTCATAATTCTCTTTTAGGGGCAGTTTAATACTGATGGTGATTTATCTAAATCATGCACTGGATATCTCTTTCTAATAAATGTTTCACTTTGTAGCTAAGAGCACACTGTTTTGAGAATTCCTGACGGATTCTATGTACCGCATCAGGACTCGAACATAGATTGTTGTCTTTCGCCGGCAATGCTCTTACTGGCTGAGCTATCTAGACACGACTCACTGTTTTTTCAGCTTTCCAGTACCCTCCTGCATTTCAAATTTCACAGAAGCTCACTTGCATATCTTGCCGTGGTGGGCTCCAGCAATAAAAGATCTGTGAAGAACATTCAAAAGACCAACACACTTCAGTGAAGAGTGAGAGATTCATGCCTGAAGACTACAGACTATGCAGTACTCCTTCAAGAACCATGTAGTGCGCCGTCCGTTGTGGCCGAGCGGTTCTAAGCGCTTCAGTCCGGAACCGCGCGACTGCTACGGTGGCAGCTTCAAATCCCGCCTCGGGCATGTATGTGTTTGATGTCCTTAGGTTAGTTAGGTTTAAGTAGTTCTAAGTTCTAGGGGACTGATGATCTTAGAAGTTAAGTCCCATAGTGCTCAGAGCCATTTGAATTTGAACGTGTAGTGCCATATGTGCAGCTAACATTATACTCTCCCATCGAGCTCTGGAGCTGCCATTAGTGTCCTTACATGATACACATTGTAATGTCACTTTTACTGCATCTCTGTGAGTTAGGTGAACGTTTGGTTACCGTCTGCGGACACCAAGTAATACTCGGCACGCGGTCGCTGTTGGGAGCGATAGTAAAAGCATTTCCCGTTGAGTGTCGCTCCCATCAGCCACCGGGCGCCGAATGTCAAATTGATTTACGCGGACTGTAAACATTCTGGGGTCAACAAATGGTTTCGCGGTGCCTCGTTTCGAGGCCGCGGTACCGTGTGGGCCATTATAGAGTAGCCAACAAGTGCATCGGTTGCGAATGAATCGAATTGTATTTGAGTACTGCACGAAATTTTACGATTGCGAGTTGGGAGAAGTGTAATAATATCTTTGAAAGGTAACTCGCAAGTAGAAAATTTGTCGAAGATTGACACCCTGATGAAAGCTGAATTTTTATTCGAATGTTGTGGCACAATTCTGTTACTTATATTCAATGATCGTTTCCAGGCGCCAAAGAAACTGGTATAGGCATGCATTTTCAAATACAGAGGTATGTAGACAGGTAGAATATGGCTCTGAGTTTGGCAACTCCTGTATAAGACAAGTGTCTGGAGCAGTTAGATTTGTTAATGCTGCTACAATGGCAGGTTTCAAGATGTACGTGAGTTTGCACGTGGTGTTACAGTCTGCGCACTAGCGAAGGGACACAGTATCTCCGAGGTAGAAATGAAGTGCGGACTTTCCTCAACGACCATTTCACAAGTGTACCGTGAATATCAGGATTCCGATAAAACATAAAATTTCCGATATCGCTGCGGCCGGAAAAAGATTCTGCAAGAACGGGACCAACAACGACTGAAGAGAATCGTTCAACGTGACAGAAGTGTAACCCTTCCGCAAATTGCTGCAGATTTCAATGCTGAGGCATCAACAAGTGTTAGGGTGCGAACCATTCAACGAAACATCATCGATATGGGCTTTTGGAGCCGAAAGCCCACTGGTGGTGGTGGTGGTGGTGGTGGTTAGTGTTTAACTTTCCGTCGACAACGAGGTCATCAGAGACGGAGCGCAAGCTCGGGTTAGGGAAGGATTGGGAAGGAAATCGGCCGTGCCCTTTCAAAGGAACCATCCCGGCATTTGCCTGAAACGATTTAGGGAAATCACGGAAAACCTAAATCAGGATGGCCGAAGACGGGATTGAACCGTCGTCCTCCCGAATGCGAGTCTAGTGTGCTAACCACTGCGCCACCTCGCTCGGTCGAAAGCCCACTGGTGTGCCTTTGGTGAACGTATGACACAAAAAGCTCTTTTAAATCTCGCCTGGACCCGTCAACACCGACAATGGACTGTTGATGACTGGAAACATGTTGCCTTGTCGGACGAGTGTCGTTTCAAATTGTATTGAGGGGATGGACTTGTACGGATTTGGAGACAACCTCATGAATCCATGGACCCTGCACGCTAGCGGGGGACTGTTCAAGCTTGTGGGGGCTCTGCAGTGGTGTGTGACGTGTGCAATTGGAGTCATGGGGGCCACCCTGATACGTCTAGATACGACTCTTGGCAGGTGACACGTATGTAAGCATCCTGTCTTCCCACCTGTTCCATTCATATCGTTTGTGCATTCTGACGGACATGGGCAAGTCCAGTAGGTCAATGCGACACCCTACACATCCAGATTGCTACAGAGAGGCCCCAGGAAACACTCATCTGAGTTTTAACACTTTCGCTGGCCACCAAACTCCCCAGACATGAACTTTATTGAGCATATCTGGGTTGCCTTGCAAACTTGCTGTTCAGAAGAGATCTCCACCCCTCGTACTCTGACGGATTTGTGCATAGCCCTGCAGGATTCAAGGTGTCAGTTCCCTTAAGCACTACTTCAGACATTAGTCGAGTGAATGCCACGTCGTGTTGTGGCACTTCTGCGTGCTCCTTCACGATATTAGGCGGGTGTACACGTTTTTTGTTCTTCAGTGTGATAAACAAATAACGATGTTGCAGTCGGTAGTACTCCATGGACTGTTCCAAACCGTCATAATATGACTGTAATTAAGAAATAATTAGTGATCGATGTGGTGAGCAGTAACTGTGTCTGAAAATTTCGGTGTATGATCTCAGACAATAAACAAAACAAGAATTGTAAACAAAAAATCCGTACTGGCCCTCAAAGTATCACAATTAGCCACAACGCATTTCTGACATCGGTTATAAAGCTGTTGGGAACATTCTTATCATTTCCACTAGTTTTCTTTACTCTACTTTTCTTAGAAGTGCTCCTACGTTCGTGATTCTGTCAGACCTTTTCACTTCTCCACAACCACATGTCAGAACTGCCCAAGGTATTTTTCCCCATTCGTTTTGAATGGGCATGAATCGAGGACATGCAGTACTACACTCCAGTCAAAACACTAGATGAATCTTCAAATTCTACGAAAATTCGTTTTGCTGTTAAAAAACCTCTCATCTTTTAAAAAGCTCTATTTCTTCTACATTGCTTTAAATAACGCAAAGCACATCGCTGCTAGACTAAGAGAACGCTCTAAAAATTAATGAACCATAGAAGTGTAATATACACTCCTGGAAATTGAAATAACAACACCGTGAATTCATTGTCCCAGGAAGGGGAAACTTTATTGACACATTCGTGGGGTCAGATACATCACATGATCACACTTACAGAACCACAGGCACATAGACACAGACAACAGAGCATGCACAATGTCGGCACTAGTACAGTGTATATCCACCTTTCGCAGCAATGCAGGCTGCTATTCTCCCATGGAGACGATCGTAGAGATGCTGGATGTAGTCCTGTGGAACGGCTTGCAATGCCATTTCCACCTGGCGCCTCAGTTGGACCAGCGTTCGTGCTGGACGTGCAGACCGCGTGAGACGACGCTTCATCCAGTCCCAAACATGCTCAATGGGGGACAAATCAGGAGATCTTGCTGGCCAGGGTAGTTTACTTACACCTTCTAGAGCACGTTGGGTGGCACGGGATACATGCGGACGTGCATTGTCCTGTTGGAACAGCAAGTTCCCTTGCCGGTCTAGGAATGGTAGAACGATGGGTTCGATGACGGTTTGGTTGTACCGTGCACTATTTAGTGTCTCCTCGACGATCACCAGAGGTGTACGGCCAGTGTAGGAGATTGCTCCCCACACCATGATGCCGGGTGTTGGCCCTGTGTGCCTCGGTCGTATGCAGTCCTGATTGTGGCGCTCACCTGCACGGCGCCAAACACGCATACGACCATCATTGGCACCAAGGCAGAAGCGACTCTCATCGCTGAAGACGACACGTCTCCATTCGTCCCTCCATTCACGCGACACCACTGGAGGCGGGCTGCACGATGTTGGGGCGTGAGCGGAAGACGGCGTAACGGTGTGCGGGACCGTAGCCCAGCTTCATGGAGACGGTTGCGAATGGTCCTCGCCGATACCCCAGGAGCAACAGTGTCCCTAATTTGCTGGGAAGCGGCGGTGCGGTCCCCTACGGCACTGCGTAGGATCCTACGGTCTTGGCGTGCATCCGTGCGTCGCTGCGGTCCGGCCCCAGGTCGACGGGCACGTGCACCTTCCGCCGACCACTGGCGACAACATCGATGTACTGTGGAGACCTCACGCCCCACGTGTTGAGCAATTCGGCGGGACGTCCACCCGGCCTCCCACATGCCCACTATACGCCCTCGCTCAAAGTCCGTCAACTGCACATACGGTTCACGTCCACGCTGTCGCGGCATGCTACCAGTGTTAAAGACTGCGATGGAGCTCCGTATGCCACGGCAAACTGGCTGACACTGACGGCGGCGGTGCACAAATGCTGCGCAGCTAGCGCCATTCGACGGCCAACACCGCGGTTCCTAGTGTGTCCGCTGTGCCGTGCGTGTGATCATTGCTTGTACAGCCCTCTCGCAGAGTCTGGAGCAAGTATGGTGGGTCTGACACACCGGTGTCAATGTGTTCTCTTTTCCATTTCCAGGAGTGTATATACCGAAACGCTTGCACATATACTCGTACAGAGGGAGTTAGTATCTCGTATACAAGGTTTAAAACGGCAGTGCGTTGGTGGAGATTTCCTTTGTTCTGAGGTGATTCGTGTGAAAAGGTTTCTGACGTGATAATGGCCGCTCTACGGGAATTGAAGGCCTGAACGCTAGACGCATGGGAAAATTTCGTAAATCGTCAGGGAATTAAATATTCCGAGAACAACATTGTCAAGAATGTACCGACAATACCAAAATTCAAGCATTGCCTCTCACCGCGGAAAACGTAGTGGTCGACGGTTTTTACTTAACGAGTGAGAGCGATGGCGTTTGCATATAGTTGTCAGAGATAACAGACAAGCAGCACTGCCAAAAACAACCGCATAAATCAGTGTGGGACGTGCGATGTACGTGCCGTGAAATTTGGCGTTAATGGGCTATGACACCAAGCAACTGACGAGAGTGCCCTTGCCAACAACATAACATCGCCTGCAGCTCCTCTCCCGGGCTCGTGATCATATCGCTTGGACCCTAAACGACTAGAAAACCGTGGCCTGGTCAGATGAGTCCCGATTTCAGTTGATAAGAGCTGACGGTAGGGTTCGAGTTGGGCGCAGATCTCACGAAGCCATAGACCTAGGTTGTCAAAGGCATTGTGCCAACTGGTGGTAGCTCCATACTGGTGTGGGTTGTTTTTACATGGAATTCACTGTGTCCTATAGTCCAGCTGAACCGATTATTGACTGGACACCTTTTTCGGCCATTAGTGGACTTCATGTTCCCAAAGAACGATGAAATTTATGGGGATGACAATGCACCATGTCACCGGGTCACTATTGTTCACAACTTGTTTGAACAACATTTGGACAGTTCGAGCAAATGATTTGACCACGCAGATCTCCCAACAATCCTATCGTACATTAATGGAACATTATCGAGAGAGCAGTTCGAGCACAAATTTCTACATCGGAAACACTTGCACAATACCGTAAGGCTAATGAGGCAGCATGGCTCAATACCTCTGCAGGGGACTTCCAAAGACTTGTTGAACACGTGCGATGTCGAGCTGCTGCACTATACCAGAGAGAAAAAGCAGCGACGCCATATTAGGCGGTATCCCATTACTCTTGTCACCTCACTGTGTACAAACAATATCATTCATCAATGTAAATGGCTGCTCACATGGTCCCCTAAACCGTTTGTATGGATTAGGAATAGCAGAAGACTATATCGCATCCTCAAGGAATCATATGTATAGCTTTGGTTTCACTAGAGGGGGTCCTGTCAGTAGGCCTTTAAAGAGAAAACACGTACCATTAGTGATTACGCTTAAGTCCCCTGGTAAGGGTGTGTGTGGCCAAAGGGCGGCAGAAAGAGGTGCGGACAGCTCGGCGCCTTGCCTTCCGCGGCTCGGTCGATAGGCAGGCGCCCGTCGTCCGTCTCTGGTGTTACCTACTGCCAACTCGGCGCTGGTGACCCTGCCAGGAGGCGTTTGGCACCTCAGTACCCCTTATCTCAGAATTTACGCTCTCTAACTCAGTTGGTGACCGCGCGAACGTCATCCCACCCAGTGCTGACGCCTTAATAGCTGACCCTGTTACCCTTACACACTGAGTGGCCAAAAACCGTGGAGTGGCGCTGTTATAGGCTCAGTTGTCGACTGTTGAATCCTATGCGGTGGATTTGTCTTTATACAGTCCTGACAGAAACGCGTTCTTGAAACTCTAAATTCAAATAGCCGGTGATCTTTCTCATAGCAGGCCATCGATAGTCCCATATGACAGGGCGGAGACGATGTTAACGTCCGTTAGTCAGACACTTGTGTCGTCCCATATGGCACTTTACACGTATGTAAACATAGTCCCCGCAGTCTTTAAGATCCACCCTAAGCAGTGTTTATGTTTGAAACTCGAATTCTTGCGTTATCTATGATACGCTAGTAGTCATTTAAAGTTCTGCTTCCTTTTTTGGTGTACTACAGTGAATGTAATTTGTAAGTAATCGGATATTTTGAAGGGAGACAACTAACCACCTGTCAAAGTACGAAACTGTGTGACTACTGTCCATGCCGTGTTCATAATTAACTGCCCCACATAATTAATAACCAGTGCTGACAGGAGCTTCTACAAATAGGAGACAGTAGCCACTGAATTAATTTATACACTACTGGCAATTAAAATGGTACACCACGAAGATGACGTGCTTCAGACGCGAAATTTAACAGACAGGAAGAAGATGCTTTGATATGCAAATGATTACCTTTTCAGAGCATTAACACAAGGTTGGCGCCGGTGGTGACATCTACAACGTGCTGACATGAGGAACGTTTCCAACCGATTTCTCATACACAAACACCAGTTGACCGACGTTGCCTGGTGAAACGTTGTTGTGATGCCTCGTGTAAGGAGGAGAAATGCGTACCATCACGTTCCGGTTTTCATAAAGGTCGGATTGTAGCCTATCGCGATTGTGGTTTATCGTATCGCAACACTGCTGGTCGCGTTGGTCGAGATCCAATGACTGTAAGCAGCATATGGAATTGGTGGGTTCAGGAGGGTAATACGGAACGCAGCCCAACAGCCTCGTATCACTAGCAGTCGAAATGACAGGCATCTTATCCTCATGGCTGTAACGGATCGTGCACCCACGTCTCGATCCCTGAATCAACACATGGGGACGATCGCAAGACAACAACCATCTGCACGAACTGTTATACGACGTTTACAGCAGCATGGACTATCAGCTCGGAGACCATGGCTGCGGTTACCCCTGACGCTGCATCACAGACAGGAGCGCCTGTGATGGTGTACTCAACGACGAACCTGGGTGCACGAATGGCAAAACGTCATTTTTTCAGATGAATCCAGGTTCAGTTTACAGCATCATGATGGTCCCATCCGTGTTTGGCGACATCGCGGAGAATGCACTTTGGAAGCGTGTATTCATCATCGCCATACTGGCGTATCACCCGGCGTGATGGTATGGGGTGCCACTGGTTACACGTCCTGGTAACCTCTTGTTCGCATTGACGGCTCTTTGAACAGTGGACTTAACACTTCAGATGTGTTACGACCCGTGACTCTACCCTTCATTCGATCCCTGCGAAACCCTACATTTCAGAAGGATAGTGCACGACCGCATGTTGCAGGTCCTAGACGGGCCTTTCTGGATACAGAAAATGTTCGACTGCTGCCCTGGCCAGCACATTCTCCAGATCTCTCACCAATTCAAAATGTCTGGTCAATGGTGGCCGTGCAACTGGCTCGTCACAATACGCCAATCACTATTCTTGATGAACTGTGGTATCGTGTTGAAGCTGCATGGGTAACTGTACCTGTACACGCCATCCAAGCCCTGTCTGACTCAATGTCCAGGCGTATCAACACCGTTATTACGCCCAGAGGTGGTTGATCTTGGTACTGATTTCTCAGGATCTATGCACCCAAATTGCGTGAAAATGTAATCCCATGTCAGCTCTAGTATTATATATTTGTCCAATGAATACCCGTTTATCATCTGCTTTTCTTCTTGGTGTAGCAATTTTAATGGCCAGTAGTGTAAGTCCTCAAACGATAGAACATGCCTAACTTTGTCGTTCACATTCGCACTAATGTAATTCACAAATCAAAGTCTGTTTATTCCAGAGAAGCCACAGTTTCGTCATGTTATTCTGTTGCTTGAATACGAAACTTATTATAAACATAGCATCGTTGCCTATCAATTATTTCGTGCTCTTGTCCATGAGAACGATTGGTATCCACACGAACCACTCAACTTAACATCTGGTACTGGAAATTCACTCCTGCACAATGCGAAAGAGTCTCCAGTTCAAATATTTTAAATAACGTTCATTATTAAAATATTATACCCCTTGATATAACGTCTTAAATACACTGACAGACAAGACCACAACACCAAGAAGGAGTTGTATGACATAAACGAAACTTGATAGTCGTGTTTCTACAGGTCAAGAATGTAGTCTATTCAAAATTTACATCAGCCGCTTAAGACGATGCAAAGCAGGTTTGCTTTAGATACTCGATGTGACGGTCGTGAGCGGTAGTTGCCGTTGAGATTGGACGTGGTGCATTGATGTTAGTCTTGAGTGACTTTAAGGAGACAAAGACGACATTATTAGCACTTCACTGAATGTGATCGAGGTCGTGTGATTGGTCTACGAGAAGCTGGATTTTGCTTCTACGATATAGCAGAAAGACTTGGAAGGAATGTAGCCACTGTAGATGATTGCTGGCAACGGGAGTCATGAGAAAGAGCACGCTCTCGACAACGACGTGGTCCAAACGAGAAGGAAGAACATCGTTCTCAGCTGTCGCATTGTACTGCATCTGAAACATCAATTTGAGCAGCAGTTGGCACCACAGTAACGAACTGTTGCAAACCAGTTACTTCAAGGGTGGCTCCGAGCCAAGCGCCCTATAGCGTGCATTCCACTGACTCCAGACCACACCCACTGGACCTGTCCCTGGAGTTATGGACCAGACTGCGATTTCGTACGACAGCAGGAGCACTCTAGTGGTTATCCCACGCACCCTCACTGCAAAATTGTACGCAGGTCTGGGGATTCGACCTGTTTTGTCTAAGTAGTCTTACAGTCGCACAACTTCGACATCTCACCGCACATCACAGCATCATCAGTAAACAATACCAGCTTGCTGCCCACCCTGTCCGCCACATCATATACAGGGTGTTACAAAAAAGGTACGGCCAAACTTTCAGGAAAGATTCCTCACACACAAATAAAGAAAAGATGTTATGTGGACATGCGTCCGGAAACGCTTAATTTCCATGTTAGAGCTCATTTTAGTTTCGTCAGTATCTACTGTACTTCCTCGATTCACCGCCAGTTGGCCCAATTGAAGGAAGGTAATGTTGACTTCGGTGCTTGTGTTGACATGACATGCGACTAATTGCTTTACAGTACTAGCATCAAGCACATCAGTACGTAGCATCAAAAGGTTAGTGTTCATCACGAACGTGGTTTTGCAGTCAGTGCAATGTTTACAAATGCGGAGTTGGCAGATGCACATTTTATGTATGGATTAGCACGGGGCAATAGCCGTGGCGCGGTACATTTGTACCGACACAGATTTCCAGAACGAAGGTGTCCCGACAGGAAGACGTTCGAAGCAATTGATCGGCGTCTTAGGGAGCACGGAACATTCCTGCCTATGACTCGTGACTGGGGAAGATCTAGAACGACGAGGACACCTGTAATCGACGAGGTAACTGTTCGTGCAGTTGACGATAATCCTAATGTCAGCGTCAGAGAAATTGCTGCTGTACAACGTAACGTTGACCACTTCACTGTATGGAGAGTGCTACGGGAGAACCAGTTGTTTCCGTACCATGTACAGTTGTGTGCAGGCACTATCAGCAGCTGATTGGCCCCCACGGGTACACTTCTGCGAATGGTTCATCCAACAATGTGTCAATCCTCATTTCAGTGCAAATGTTCTTTACGGATGAGGCTTCATTCCAACGTGATCAAATTGTAAATTTTCTCAACCAACATGTGTGGGCTGACGAGAATCCGCACGCAATTGTGCAATCACGTCATCAACACAGACTTTCTGTGAACGTTTGGGTAGGCATTGTTGATGATGTCTTCATTGGGCCCCATGTTCTTCCACCTACGCTCAATGGAGCACGTTATCATGATTTCATAAGGGATACTCTGCCTGTGCTGCTAGAACATGTGCCTTTACAAGTACTACACAACATGTGGTTCAAGCACGATGAAGCTCCTGCACATTTCAGTCGAAGTGTTCATACGCTTCTCAACAACAGATTCGGTGACCGATGGATTGGTAGAGGCGGACCAATTCGATGGCCTACACGCTTTCCTGGCCTCAACCCTCTTGACTTTCATTTATGGGGGCATTTGAAAGCTCTTGTCTACGCCCGGTATCAAATGTAGAGACTCTTCGTGCTCGTATTGGGGACGGCTGAGATACAATACGCCATTCTCCAGGGCTGCAACAGCGCATCAGGGATTCCATGCGACGGAGGGTGGATGCATGTATCCTCGCTAACGGAGGACATTTGGAACATTTCGTGTAACAAAGTGTTTGAAGTCACGCTGGTACGTTCTGTTGCTGTGTGTTTCTATTCCATGATTAAAGTGATTTCAAGAGAAGTAATAAAATTAGCTTTAACATGGAAAGTAAGAATTTCCGGACACAGGTCCACATAACATATTTTCTTTCTTTGTGTGTGAGGAATGTTTCCTGAAAGTTTGGCCGTAACTTTTTGTAACACTCTGTATACAGGGTGTTTCACTAAATGTGTTTGCCTCTGTAAGTTACGAAGTAATAGGCGACGGAAATATTTATTGCGGTAGGTCACCATAAGAAAAGTTACACTGTCTGAGGAGCTATGAACATAGTTTATTGTGTTATTATCCAAAGAGTTACAGCAAAAAGATACATTTTTAAATGGAACAATAGTTGTTTCTATCGTGAACTGGAATCAGTAACACCAGCTGTGTATACATAAATTTAAATTACATTCCTATCACTTCTAATTTGAGAGCTACAACCCTTTAAAGTTTCAGGGGCAGATACCACACACGCTGCGCATAAAGCAATGCGCCTTCTAAATGTGTTGCGGCCGAGTTTTAAAGTCGCCGGTGTCACGTAGCTAGAAGCTTCCTCGATGCGCTGTTAGACTGTCGACTGTCACCGCACACAGCCGTATACTCTACAGTTCGAGTCACACAAACAAACGGGGCTCAACACACCACAGTTACTGACATCGGATGAAGATTGCATACACGAACAAAGAGTACATTGGCACGTTGCTGACGCTCGGCGTGTGCCGACACGATGCCACTGAAGCAGCCATGGCGTACGCTGTGACATATCCTAGGCCAAGAGCTCCAGCAGCCGTTACGTTCTTACTTGCCGAACAACGACTTCGGGAAACAAGCAGCTTGGTAATGCGCCGCAGTAGCAGACGAAGGACTGCAAGGAGTGAGGAGACGGAGGTGTTTGTTTTAGCTGAAGTACACCAAGATCCTGACGTCAGCGTACGAGCCGTTGCTGCAGTCGCTGGTGTTAGTCTCACATCTGTGTGGCGTATAGTATATGGCCACAGGTGTCAACCGTACCGCATGTCACTGACCCAGGAGCTGCATGGGAACGATTTCCGTGCGAGAGTTACATTCTGTGAATGGGCCCTGCGTAATTTCACGCTGGAGTCATTACAAGGTGTTATGTTCTCTGATGAGTGCACGTTCACAAGTTATGGTGCAGTGAATCGCCATAACGTGCACTACTGGGCCGTAGGCAATCCTCGGTGGGTACAACCTGTCCACCGTCAACGTAGGTGGTCTTTTAATGTATGGTGTGGAATTCTTGGGGATGAAATCATCGGTCCGCACTGCTTCCCAGGTACACTGACAGGTGAGTTACATCGCGCGTTTATAGTCGACAGTTTGGGTGGCCTCACTGACCATGTGTGTCTACACACGAGAGTCCATGTGTGGATGCAGCACAATGATCACCCAGCCCATTCTGCGCGTGCTGTTGTGGAAGGACTAAACAACAGGTTTGCAGGAAGGCGGTTGGGGCGCCATGGTCCTCATTCATGGCCCGCAAGGTCGCCCGATTTAACACCATTAGATTTCTTTTTGTGGGAATATCTGAAGGATCGTGTTAGTCAGTGAGCCCATATCCCCGGATGATCTAAACGGCGCATCGAGGACGCATGTTGCTCCGTGACACCGGCAATGTTACATATCGTCCGCATATTTTTTAGAAGGCGCATTGCATTGTGCATTCAAGAACATGGACACACATTTGAACATCTCATTTAAATCAACTTCCCACCGCCAGAACATCTATCACCCACCACACAGCCATGTATTATGTACAGCATGTGGTATCTTCCCCTGAAACTTCGAAGGGTTGTAGCTCCCAAACTAAAAGTGATAGTAATGTAATTTAAATTGATGTATACACAGCTGGCGTTACTGATTCCAGTACACGATAGAAACAACTATTGTTCCATTTAAAAAATTATATCTTTTTGCAGTATAACACAATAAACTATGTTCATATCTCCGCAGACAGTGTAATGCTTCTTATGGTGACCTACCGCAATAAATTTGTCCGTCGGCTATTACTTCGTAACTTACAGCGCCAAACACATTTAGTGAAACGCCCTGTATATGTATATAAAACAATAACTGTCTTATAACACTTCCCTGCGGCACAAGTGACGATACCCTTGTCTCTGATGAAGACTCGGCGCCGAGGACAACGTACTGGTTTCTTCTATTACTTAAGAACTCTTTCCTAACGACTAACCCACCCTGCGCCCGTACCACAACACATCCCCTTCCTACTTCACTGCATGATAAGCTTGAAGTCCCTCAAATACTTGTTAATGGTACAATAAGTCTTATCACACTCAAAAAGCGACTGGTTGCATATAATACACGCAAAAACTGCCGAATAGAACATTTGCTGCAGATATAATGAGCGCATGGTGAGTTCGAACGGAGTAAATTTCCATGATACAGAAAAGCTCTGGGATGATGAAAGCATCCCTCGTGCGGATCTCAGCTTGCCCTTCTCTCACACGGTGTTTTTGGAGCTGTGAATGAAGGGTAACATGCAGATTTCACATTGCTAGAGTCTGTCACAATGCCACACTGCAGAGTTAACTAAGGTCCGTACATACGGAATGAGTTCACAGACGTGTGAGTGGCTCGAAGGCTTTTTAAGTAATAGAACACAGTGCGTTGTGCTGGACGGCCAGCGTTTAGCAGAGAGAATGGTATCGTCAGGAGTGTCCCAGGGAAGTGCGACAGGATTGCTCTTGTTTTCTGTGTACGTAAGCGGTGTGACGGACAGGTTGAGCAGCAATATGCGACTGTTTGGTGATCACCCTGTGTTACACGATAAGGTGTCGGAATTGAGCGACTGTAGGGGCATACAAGATGACTTAGACACAATATCTGGTCGGTCTGATGAATGGCAGCTAGCTCGAAATGTAGAGAAAAATGTAAGGTAATACAAGTGACTGATGTTGGAATACAGCATTAGTTGTGGCTGCTTCACAGTCTCGTCGATTAAATATCTAGGCATAACGTTGCAAAGATACGTGAAATGAAACGAGCATATAAGGGTTGTATTAGAGAAAGCAAATGGTCGACTTCGATTTTTTGGGAGACTTTTAGGAACGTGTGTTCCATCTGTAAAGGTAACCACGCATGAACACTCGTGAGACCCATTCTTGAGTCTGATCGAGTGTCTGATCCGCACCAGGTCGAATTGAAGGAAGACATCGGAGTTTTGTATCCCGCCTGGATAGGCGGCGCGTGGAGTTGCTCCTGTGAACTGCTTCCGTAATATAGGCCGACGGTGAAGGAGCGAGTAGGAGCAGAAGAGGTGAAGCACTTTGGTACTGCTTGTAACTTTAACAATTTTAATAGAGTCAAAATCACAAGTAAATATCAAATGCATGCGTAACTTTGGCTAGGATGAGCACGTAGGTGTAAAGCCGTAGACCATGTCTAATCCTGTAAAGTTAGGATGACTGTTCTGTATAATCTAAAAACTAACTAATACTCGTTGTTGTTCCAACTTTAACTGAACGTAACTAATTCAAAGTCTCAATAGCAAGCTAGCCCACTCGGTAGTAGAAGCGATATTTCCAGGCCGTCTGCTCTTGATGAAATTGGGCCAGAAAACAAGACGGCACTCCCTGAGCTCCGGGGCGTCGGCCAGAGGGCGGTGTGGTCTCGGTAGTCAGTCTTCTCCCGTAGTGCCAACTTACGAGAGCGTGCACCTACGTTGTGGCATCGTAACTATCGACACCACACGAAGCAGTTCGGAGGTGAGCTGCCTGATTTCTTACCTCTAGGTTCGATGAGCATGACAATCTTATGGAAATGCTTCATGAACTCAAATGGGTAACCCCCCTGGAGGGGTATGCTAAGTTCTTTTCGCGAAACACTTTCGAGAAAATTTAGGGAACCCACATCTGCGGCTGACTGTATAGCGGTTCTGCTGCTGCTAACGTTCATTTCACGTAAGGACCTTTAAGACAGATGCAGTTGTCGGCTCTATCTGGCACGCAAGTCACGCACCTGTTTTAGGAAATGGATGGTCGTAAAATTAGCTCTTTTAAAACGCACATTTGCCCCTTTATCCACTTGCTATTGATGTTGTTCGGTGAATATAAATAAAAACTTCAATATGCATTTATAAGGTCAGAAGGAAACTTCCATGTCCAGCCAGTAAGGATATCTGCTAGTAAAAGATCCGTTGCAAACAGTGTGATACAAATCTACGATAGTCCTCCACATAAGACAAAATAATTATATCATTAGTAGTTTAGCGCCTGTTGCTTCGCTCGCGTAGACTGTATGGCTTGCAGAGATTTTATGTTTTGTTTTTATTTCATCGAACTTTTTATATTGTTCGCAAATTGCAACACCTCGTTAGCGTTTAACGCTAATTAAAGCTTTTGCGAATGTATTACCAAAAAGCGGGAGTTAACAGTTTCGTTAATTGTGCCTTTTGCGTTCTTGTGGGGATATTTCTTTAGCAAATTTCATTCCCTAACAAACATTTCTTTATATCTAACCGAGAATCGCAATACCAATTTTCATAAATTTAGCTTTAAATGTTTTTAATGTAACAGAATGTTTTCTTAAATATTTTCTTCCCAAACTGCACTTCCTTAGGGGTTAAATTTCCAGAAATGCTGAAACACATATCTTATATTTCCTGACTGAGATTATCACCGGCTTTTTCACTTGAGTAGAGTGTATGGCCTGCAGAGATTTTTTTTGTTTTTATTTAATCGAATTTTTATGTTATTCGCATATTGCAATACCTTCTAAGCTTTTCACGCTAATTAAGGTCATATAAGCAAGGTCTTTTTCCGAATGTACTTTTGACCAAAAGCTATTCTAATAGAAACAAGTATTTTTTATTTGTAACCGAGAAGTCAAATATCAGTGTTCATAGATGTAGCTTTAAAAATACTTTAGTAGTTGTATAATAATGACAAGTTTTCAAAAAAAGCGTTCACCTACTGTTTCATCCCCTGACATATGAATCTGTTTATTTCTAACCGAGAAACCAGACACCAATTTTCGTTGGTCTAGCTTCAAAACTGCCTTAATAGCGAAATTTTTCAAAATAAACCCTTCATCCCCTTTTCACCTTCTTACGGTTGGAATTCCGAGAAGTATAAGATCCACACTTTCTCCAAATTTCAAGTTAGTTTCTGTCCTTAACGGTTTGAGCTAGGCGACTATATATAATATATATATAGGGCGAGGGAGAGGGGGGAGGGCGGGGACGCGGGAGAGAGAGAGAGAGATTTTCACTTTTTAGTAAAACCTTAAGGTCAATCTTACTTGATCAACGTTTACATTCAGTAGAAGAATCTTTAGAACGTGTGAAATATAGAACTTGAAACAAGGAAGTGCAAAAATCTCACTGCAAGTAGTGTAAGCTCTTTTGTAGATAAATCCAATCGAACAAACTCAACTCCAGAGAGAGCGCACATAAAAAATAATGAAATGTAGTAAGACACGAACCAGCTACATACCACACAGTATTTTAAAACCCTGTGTCTCTTTTCATTATACTGTGCTGAATTCCGTAAGTTGTGACCAAGTTTAGTACGTTATCGTCTCGTGAAGGCTTTATTCGCGGATGTGTTACTAACTGATATTTAATTATAACAAACCTTACCAAGAACAATAAGTTTTTGATGGATCTTCATGTGCCATTGCTTTGAAACGTCATATTTTCCTGGCGAAACGTACAATTCGAAATTTGTTTAGCCAATGATATGGCGTTTCCCATTCCAAAAAAGGTACTAATGAAGACAGGTTTTTCGAGAGATCTTCAATGTGTCGATGTTTTCAAACTATATATATATCATAAGTTGGAATATAAAACCCACCAAATATGGGTTTCAACTGAAAGCCAGTTTCGTGTCTCCGACTCTGTGCCGAAAAAGAGATAGCGTTCATATGACGTAGGTGGAGTTCTTACACGCTCACTAATTTGTCCATATAACGTGTGTGCGTCCATGCAAGTACCGGATATTTCTAGTCGGCCCTATTTTCCCAAGCTGTGATGTCAGCAACTTGATACACTCACTTTCGAATGCACGGTCCGTGTGGCGACGGCTTTAACTACATGTACGACGATGGCTACAGGAATGACTAAGAGGCACAAAGTTAAAATAAAAACAAATTCGATGCATATTCAGAAACAGCGGTGCCCGATCGACGCGATGAACGCTAGGAGAGAGGCGTACATTGAGAATAGTATTGTATTTTTAAAGCTGCTGACACGTTTCACGTCATAGAGAGTAGTCATAAATAGGATGCACGGAAAATGGAAAGGGGCTTTAACATATAATGTAACACATTATTTCTGAAAGTGGATTGGTTTATTCAGGATTCCAACACACCATACTATGTGGCAACAAAACCCTATTTTTCAACATAATCTCCGTTCAGTGCGACGGCCTTACACCAACTTACTGGGAGGGTCTGTTTGCCCACATGGTACAGCTCTACTGGTCGACGTCGGAACCAACGTCTTGCTGCATTACAAACCTCCTCATCTTCCACGTACTGCTTCTCCCGGAGTGCATCCTTCATTGAGCGAAACAAATGGAGATCGGAAAGTGCGGGATCCGGGCTGTATAGCGGATAAGGAATAACAGTCCAATGAAGTTTTGTGAGCTCCTCTCGGTTGCTCAAACTTGTGTGACGCCTTGAGTTCTCGTGGAGAATGAAGTTAGTTTGTATAGTTAGTTTGTGTGAGGCCTTGAGTTCTCGTGGAGAATGAGAACTTAGTTTGCGTAGTTAGTTTGTGTGAGGCCTTGAGTTCTCGTGGAGAATGAGAAGTTAGTTCGGAAGGTGCGAGATCCGGGCTGTAGAGCGGATAAGGAATAACAGTCCAATGAAGTTTTGTGAGCTCCTCTCGGTTGCTCAAACTTGTGTGACGCCTTGAGTTCTCGTGGAGAATGAGATGTTAGTTTGCATTTTTGCGACAACGAACACCCTCAAGTCGTTTCTTGAATTGTCTGATAGCAGCACAATACACTTCAGTGTCGATCGTTACTCCATGAAGGGGGACATCAAACAGAATAAGCCCTTCAAAGTCCCAGAAGACTGTCGCCATGCACGACTGACGAGGAGAGGAGGTGACGCCGCTCCTTTTATTGACTTCTTATTTCCGGTTAGAAGTGATGAACCCATGTTTTATTACCTGTGATAGATCTTCGACAAAGAAGCCTCGTAATTTGCAAACAATTCCGCACAGATGGTCCTCCGTAGCTCTTTACGGTCTTATGTCAGACGGAGAGGAATCAGCGGAAACAAGTCTGAATATCGTAACTGGTGGACGAGTGCGTCAGTACTACCAACACACATTTCCAACTGAGTAGCGATGTGGCCGATTGTGATCCGTGGATCACCTCGAATGAGAGTGTCCGCACGTTCCAACATTGCAGGGAGTTACAGCTGCGTGCGGCCGACCGGCAGGCAGGAGATCGGACAAGTTTGGGCGACCTTATGGCTATGGTGATGACCCCTCGCCCAACGATCCACCGTGCTTTGGTTCACTGCCAGGTCCCGCTCTGATTTTCCACCAAAGAGAACTTAATGACAGTTCTCTGCTTGTAACGCACGTCCGTTACAGACCCTATTTTGAAGGCTACATACAGCGCCGCCACCTATCGGAGCCTGGGGCAGAAGCTAGAATATTCCACTACGTTCCGTAACAAACTCCGAATTTTTTAAACCGGAATTGGGCAAGAAAATAAGTTTTGCGTTACCCACTGAACGCCCCCCGTAAAGACGCAACCCTTGTCCTGCTTGTTCGGCTTTCATATCCGAACGCTCGTCTACTAGCGTCATTAAAAAAGCGAGGGAGCAGCAGTGCTGAGGAAGCGGGGAGTTGGCGAGGAAAATGGGAACACGAGCAGCTCATCGGGAAGGGCGCGCTGCTGCTGCCGCTGCCCCTCTCTCGCCGGAACAAAAGCGCTAAGTTTGGCGGGGCGGCGTGGGACGGGCGAAAGCGTGCTGATTACCCTGCGGCGACACTCGCGCTCAAGTTGGTCCGTCCAGCACTGAAGTCCTGCCCTGGCACGTTTCCGGCAGCGGCGAGTGCGCCAGTTTCCACGGCTCGTAAGAGGTCGACTGCAACCATTGCCGCTGGCTGGCTCCAGCTTTTAGTTCTGGCCTCTGTTACGACACATTTCCCGAACAGAGCGTGTCATTTCTATATTTTACATCTACATTGGGAGGGCATATTCTGAGGTATCAAGGGATCACCAATTTGGTGTTGGACGGCAGCGTGGAGGGTAAAAGTCGTAGACGCAGACGAAAAGTCGAATAGACTAAACAGATTCATGAGAATGTACACTACTGGCCATTAAAATTGCTACACCAGGAAGATGACGTGATACAGACACGAAATTTAACCGACAGGAAGAAAATGGTTCAAATGGCTCTGAGCACTATGGGACTCAACTGCTGTGGTCATTAGTCCCCTAGAACTTAGAACTACTTAAACCTAACTAACCTAAGGACATCACACACACATCCATGCCCGAGGCAGGATTCGAACCTGCGACCGTAGCAGTCGCACGGTTCCGGACTGCGCGCCTAGAACCGCGAGACCACCGCGGCCGGCCCGACAGGAAGAAGATGCTGTGATATGCAAATGATTAGCTTTTGAGACCATTCACACAAGGGTGGCGCCGGTGGTGACAACTACAACGTGCTGACATGAGGAAAGTTTCCAACCGATTTCTCACACACAAACAGCAGCTGACTGGCGTTGCCTGGTGAAACGTCGTTGTGATGCCTCGTGTAAGGAGGAGAAATGCGTACCATCACGTTTCCGAATTTGATAAAGGTCAGATTGTAGCATATCGCGATAGCGGTTTATCGTATCGCGACATTCCTCCTCGCGTTGGTCGAGTTCCAATGACTATTAGCAGAATATGGAATCGGTGGGTTCAGCAGGGTAATACGGAACACCGTGCTGTATCCCAACGGCCTCGTATCTCTAGCAGTCGAGATGACAGACATAAGACAACAAGTGTCTACCACAGTTGTTATATCGATTACTACTGCTAGAATGGCAGGTTATCAAGACTGAGTTTCAACATGGTGTTATAGTCGCCGCACCAGCGATGGGACACAGCATCTCCGGGGTACCGATGAAGTGGAGATTTCCGCGTAAGACAATTACACGAGTGCCTAGTGAATATCAGGACTCCGCTAAAACATCAAGTGTCCGACATCGCTGTGGCCGGAAAAAGATCGTTCAAGAACGGGACCAACGACGACTGAAGAGAATCGTTCAACGTGAAAGTAGTGCAACCCTTCCGCTAACTGCTGCAGATTTCAGTTTTGGTCCATTAACAAGTGTCAGCGTGCAAAGCATTCAATGAAACATCACCGATATGGGCTTTCGGAGCCGAAGGCCCACTCGTGTATCCTTGATGACTATACGACACGCCTCGCCTGAGCCGTTCAACACCGACATTGGACAGTTGATCACTGGAAATATGTTGCCTAGTCGAACGGGTCTCGTTTCAAATTGTATCAAGCGGATGAACGTGTACTGTTACGGAGACAACCTTATGAATCCATGGACCGTGCATGCCAGCAGGGAACTGTTCAAGTTGGTGGAGGCTCTGTAATCGTGTGTGGCGTGTGCATTTGGAGTGATATGGGACCCCTGATGTGTCTATCCCAAAGAAAGCAGGTGTTGACAGATGTGAAAACTACCGAACTATCAGTTTAATAAGTCACAGCTGCAAAATACTAACGCGAATTCTTTACAGACGAATGGAAAAAAACTGGTGGTAGAAGCCGACCTCGGGGAAGATCAGTTTGGATTCCGTGGAAATGTTGGAACACGTGAGGCAATACTGACCTTTCGACTTATCTTAGAAGAAAGATTAAGGAAAGGCAAACCTACGTTTCTAGCATTTGTAGACTTAGAGAAAGCTTTTGACAATGTTGACTGGAATACTCTCTTTCAAATTCTAAAGGTGGCAAGGGTAAAATACAGGGAGCGAAAGGCTATTTACAATATGTACAGAAACCAGATGGCAGTTATAAGAGTCGAGGGGCATGAAAGCGAAGCAGTTGTTGGGAAGGGAGTGAGACAGGGTTGTAGCCTGTCCCCGATGTTATTCAATCTGTATATTGAGCAAGCAGTAAGGGAAACAAAAGGAAAGTTCGGAGTAGGTATTAAAATCCACGGAGAAGAAATAAAAACTTTGAGGTTCGCCGATGACATTGTAATTCTGTCAGAGACAGCAAAGGACTTGGAGGACCAGTTGAAGTCCGCATCTCGTGTTCGTGCGGTAGCGTTCTCGCTTCCCACGCCCGGGTTCGATTCCCGGCGGGGTCAGGGATTTTCTCTGCCTCGTGATGACTGGGTGTTGTGTGATGTCCTTAGGTTAGTTAGGTTTACGTAGTTCTAAGTTCTAGGGGACTGATGACCATAGATGTTAAGTCCCATAGTGTTCAGAGCCATTTGAACCATTTGATTAGAGCAGTTGAACGGAATGGACAGTGTCTTGAAAGGAGGATATAAGATAAACATCAACAAAAGCAAAACGAGGATAATGGAATGTAGTCGAATTAAGTCAGGTGACGCTGAGGGAATTAGATTAGGAAATGAGACACTTAAAGTAGTAAAGGAATTTTGCTATTTGGGGAGCAAAATAATTGATGATGGTCGAAGTAGAGACGATATAAAATGTAGACTGGCAATGGCAAGGAAAGCGTTTCTCAAGAAGAGAAATTTGTTAACATCGAGTATAGATTTAAGTATCAGGAAGTCGTTTCTGAAAGTATTTGTATGGAGTGTAGCCATGTATGGAAGTGAAACATGGATGATAAATAGTTTTCACAAGAAGAGAATAGAAGCTTCCGAAATATGGTGTTACAGAAGAATGCTGAAGATTAGATGGGTAGGTCACATAACTAATGAGGAGGTAGTCAATAGAATTGGGGAGGAGTTTGTGGCACAACTTGACAAGAAGAAGGGACCGGTTTGTAGGACATGTTCTGAGGCATCAAGGGATTACCAATTTAGTATTGGAGGGCAGCGTGGAGGATAAAAATCGTAGAGGGAGACCAAGAGATGAATACACTAAGCAGATTCAGAAGGTTGCAGTACTGGGAGATGAAGACGCTTGCACTGGATAGAGTAGCATGGAGAGCTGCATCAAACCAGTCTCAGGACTGAAGACCACAACAACAACAACAACAACAGCGATGTGTCTAGATACGACTCTGACAGGTGACACGTACGTAAGCATCTTGTCTTACCACCTGTTCTATTCATGTCCATTGTGCATTCCGACGGACTTGGGCAGTTCATCAGTCTTCAGATTAGTTTGGTGGGGCTCGTCACGAATTTCTCTCCTGTGACAGCCTCTTCATCTCAGAATAGCAATTGGAACCTACAACCCCAATTAATTGCTGGATGTATTCCAATTCCTGTCATCCTCTACACTTTTTACCCTTCGCAGCTTTCTCTAGTACCATGAACGTTATTGTCTGATCTCTCAACAGATGTCCTACAAACCTGTCCCTTCCTTTTGTCAGTGTTCTTCATATTTTCTTTTCATCATTGATTCTTTGGAGAACCTCCTCATTCCTTATCTTATCAGTCCACCTAATTATCAATATTCTTATGTAGCATCTTAGGTCAATGGCTTCGATACTTTTCTTTCTGATTTTCCCGTGGTCCTTGTCTCTCTACCTTACAATGCTGTGCGCCAAATGTACATTCTCACAAAATTTCTTCCTTAAATGTAGACGTATGTTTGATACTAGCAGAATCCTCCTGGCCAGGAATTCTCTTTTTACCAGTGCTAGTCTGGTTCTTGTATGTTCCTGGCTCCGTCCATCATGGGCTGTTTCACTGCCAAGGTAGCAAAATCCCTTAATTTAATTTGTTTTACGATCTCCAATTTCCATGTTAAGTAGACTGTTTATTCCATTCAGCAGATCCTGTAATTCTTTTCTGAGGATGGCAATGTCATCAGCGAATCTTATTAAAATGCAGAGTGAACGGATACCATGTTATATAACTCTTCAATCTCTTTTTTTTATTTCCCCTCTTCTTCGATGTATAGATTGAGCAGTAGGGGCGAAAGACTATATCGCTGACCTACACCGTTTTTAATCCGAGCACTTCGCTCTTGGTATTCTACTATTATTGTTTCCTCTTGGTTCTTGTGCATACTGCATGTTACCCGTTTTTTCCTATAGATTACACCAATTTTTCTCAAAACGTCGAGCATCTTGCACCATTTCACAGTGTCGAACGCTTTTCCCAGGTCGACAAATCCTCTGAACGTGTCTCGATTTTTCCTCAGTTTTGATTCCATAATCAGTTCAGTGTCGGAACTGCGTCACGGGTGCCTGTATCATTTCTAAACCAAACTATGGAACCTTATTAATGTAAGAAGCAGCACGGCTACGAGAAAAGGAGGCGTGGTGTCAGGCAGATAACAGAAAGTGGGCCAGCCCTCTTTACGGAGGCACACTGGTTCATGAACTGCTGAGGATGAGGCGGTGTTGCAGTGTCTAGGCGACGAGAACACCCATGGCCAGCAAGACGCTGACACACAGTCAGAATATTCTAGAACCTTCTGGAAGACCCTGAAAAAATATTTAGGGAGACCTTCGGAAGAGTCAGGAAAACATCTGTATGGGAGAAACTCGCCCAAAAGTTCCTGAAAAAGCTGCATATAAACGTCCGGTGCCGGGGGCCAAGAGAGTCATTAGCAGGAAGCAGGAGAAGTATCACTATAGCTGAGGCTGAGACCCACTACAGAGCTACACTTTGGTGCTGCTGCAGTAGTCTGCGAGTATACTGTATACATTCAAGGGATGACAAATGAGTTTCCAATAAGTATCTACAGTAGCAACATTTATTATCTCGATTTATCTGCCAGTTAGTAAAGCATAAGCTCTGTAAAATCTGTCTATAGTAGTAGCAACGAGTAATAGTCGGCATTTGCAGTGTGTCTGAATATAAAGGGCAACAAACACTGTCTCGCACTTGTATGGCACTGTTAATTTGTTCTTTTACCGATCTATTAAGTGTTTTAGCCGTCCCCTACAAAAACTTACAGAACAATGAAAAATTTCTTCAAAGATTTTTATACAATGCTAGCGTTTATAAGGATTGTCCTTTCTGGGGAAATTACAAATGCTGATTTTTCTGGAAATAGTTACGATCGACGTCTTACATCTTCATTGCTTGGTCTTCTAGTCTGTATAATTCAGTCGCTGTTCCCGTGTGGCCTGGGTTCAGCAATCGGACGTACTTTTTCGCCTCGCTGTGTTGAGTCTTTTAACCACTGGAAAGTCTTTTCTCTTATCGTGTTTACAAACAGATTAGTTGAATAACTTTTGTGTTCATAAAGAGTCGTGTATTTTTTTGATTATAAGCTGGCTTTTTATTGAATATCGTTAATATGGCTGACTCGTTCGATATCCTCCAGGAATGACTCACGTAGACAGAAGAAACTAATTAAAAACTGAATTTAGCCTAATCTTCGACTTCCCTTTATCACTTCAATGATATTTTATTTCCTTGGTTCCTATTACTATGCACAATTTAGCGTAACTCGTTACAAAATAATAAAGGCTATCATCAAAGAAAGAAAATAGTCTTTCTTCTCTCATCTTTCCTAGATGCATTACAGTCTGAAATTATTGTGCACAGTCTCAAGAGTAATAGCTGATACAGAATATAGAGAAGGGCTGCCTCGCACTTGTCTCCCATTGAGGTTAAACTATTGGACTCTGTATTGTTAGCACGAATTGCAAGGAGAGTGACCGTCTCTGATAGTGGAAGGTGCAACTCAGGAACTGGGTTGTTGGATGGGATTGACATACGGAGTGATAAGATTTACACATTGATTTGCTCTTGTAAGACACCTCTCCGAATAAGATTGAACTTTTGGGAAATAAATTATTCTTAAATTGGATCTTTAACTGCTTGCAAGATAATTCACCTCCTACGAAGCCAACTACTTGTCTCCTTTCCAAAATCAACTATGCTAAGCATTCTAGGAGACTATCTCCGTCTCACTCTGTTAAAGGTAACTTAGTAGACCTCAACACGCACTGTCATCAACTTCCTGAAAGTGCTACGTCTTCTTCCAAAGCTGCCGATAAGACCTGTTCCAGGTCGGGCAACGTGCTGGCAAGAGCAAGATCCTAACTCCCTGTATATCGAGGTGGGTCAAGATGGCACAAACAACAAGCAGCCTAAAGAAAGAAATCGTCACAGAAATCTCAAAGATAGGGCACACCTACTGGCCTTAACGCATCATAAATTTAACTTATGCTTTCCAACTACCCTGCTACGTGGACCAGAGAAAATCATATTATGTACGCTATGGGGCGCTAAACCGGCACAACAGATGCCATGCATCTATGTCGATGGCGAAAGCCATCTGACGAAGCTAGTTCTCGTCAGAGCGACCAAACACGAATACGTCCATCGAGTTGTTGTAAGCAAAGCCCGTACTCGTATCAAAGGCAGGGTGGTATCACAAGCGGGTTCAGTGTTATCGTTGGGAGGACCACTGCTTACATACCACTCTCTGCTTCAAGGGAATCTGCAACAATGGGAGCCATGCTGCAAGTAATGTTTCAGACGTCTTCGTACTGTCAGGTCTGTATAAGAATCTCAAAATACGACCATTTCCTGACTGAAGCGCTTAGGCCGCAGGTTCGAATCCTGCCTCGGGCATGGATGTGTGTGATGTCCTTAGGTTAGTTAGGTTTAAGTAGTACTAAGTTCTAGGGGACTGATGACCTCAGACGTTAAGTCCCATAGCGCTCAGAGCCATTTGAACATGACTGAAACTAATTGACGTTGCAGTACGATCCTGCAAAGCCAAGTGTATGTCTGTTCTCTCGGGTGCTGCTCGCGAGCATTGTTGAAAAGTTGCTCGGCGTTAAATGCGTGTCTCCCGAACCAACGAAGTCCGTATACTAATGACAGACGCCGGTTCCCGAGCAATGCAAGCGGCAATGTCGTGGATCAGTAAACCACCGTCTAGATAGACTATGATGATGCCATTGCTCAATTACTGTACATGCAGTCAGACATTCCACCTTACGTATCGTATAAGACCATGTTCACAAACAAAATTTAAAAGCGATTCCAGAAGGAGAAATCTGTAACATAATCTTTCTTAATATACGGAATGTTGAAGGCCTTATTCTTTCCGGCTTTGACTGATTTTACTAAGATACTAGTAATTTGCATATCTAAGCATGTAACAAATCCCACTTCAATTTGCATTTTCTGTCGACAAATACAGCAGAGTTGGAGGCACACATGTCCTGGTCACCAGACGTTGCACCAACGTCCTGGACTACACTCCAAACCACTCCGCAATGTGTTGTGGAGTGAGACTGTGTGACTGCAATTGGTGATCAGGCCGTCGGATAGAGACCAAACTGGGTGGTCCCATTGGTGTTGGACGAGAGGAGTTGGATATCTATTGGCACAAGAACTCATCCTGTCTTCCTTTTTTTTTCAGACAACAAAGCATAACACACGACCCGTGTTAAACCTAAATCGAGATGCTACATTGATATTTAACCCCAAGTCTTTGTTATGTGTAGTTTGAAGACGGAACACTGTTACATACGTGGTACACCTGAAGAATTAAAAAATGTGTAAGAATGTAGGGAGCCACATTAAGTGACTATAATAACACGCCATATTTGAAATTCGGGGAGCGGACGTTGCAAGAAGTGTCGGGGGAGGTATTGCTTTCTCCCACGTACTTTACCTGGAATTGCTACGATGAGAAATTGATAAAAATTCGACCTCATAGGTTTATCAACAGTCTTTCTTCCCACGCACCATCCGCAGATGGAACAGTAGAGGTGAGAAATGAGGGCAGCTCCGGAAGTACTGTCCTCCACGCACCATAAGGTGGCTTGGAGATGACTGAATTGGATAAGGTTGTCATGCTGCTGTAGTTAAACACAGCTGAGCCAAAACATTTTGGTACAAAAAGAGTAAAATTTTGCGTTCTGATCCTAGACAGGCCAAGCGACTGCCGAGCCTACCTTTGCTAATGGGATCATCGGATGCGATAGGTATGTTCTCAACAGCCGAACGCTGTGGCCAAGCGGTTCTAGGCGCTTAAGTCCGGAACTAAGTTGCTGCTGCGGTCGAAGGTTCGAATCCTGCCTCGGGCATGGATGTGTGTGATGTCCTTAGGTTAGTTAGGTTTAAGTAGTTCTAAATGTAGGGGAATGATGACCTCAGATTTTAAGTCCCATAGTGGTTGGGGCCATTTGATTTTTGTGGTCAGGACACCGCTCTCCCGGTCGTTGTCGGGTTTCTTGTCTTTGGGACCGCTACTAATCGGTCGAGCAGCTCTTCACTTGGTCTCAGCAGGCTGAACGCACCCCAGACCACTCCTTCTACCAAGGAAAAATCCCTGGCTCTACCGAAAATGGAACCCAAGTACCTCACATGGCAAATATCCGCGCTGACCGCTCAGATTGGTTGGTTGGTTGGTTGGTTGATTTTGCTGAGGGGAGCAAACAGCGAGGTTAAAAAATGGTTCAAATTGCTCTACGCACTATGGGACTTAAAATCTGAGGTCATTAGTTCCCTAGACTTAGAACTACTTAAACCTAACTAACCTAAGGACATCATACACATCCATGCCCGAGGCAGGATTCGAACCTGCGACCGTAGCAGCAGCTCGGTTTCGGACTGGCGCGCCTAGAACTGCTCGGGCACAACGGCTGGCAAACAGCGAGGTCATAGGTCCCATTGAATGAGGGAAGAATGAGGAAGGAAGTCGGTCATACCCTTTCAAAGGAACCATCCCGGCATTTGCATGAACAGATTTAGGAAAATCACAAGAAACGTAAGTCAGGATGGCCGCACGCGAGTGTGATTTGTCGTCGTTCCGAATGCGACTCCAGTGTGACCACTCAGCAATGGAGGCGAACAAAACATTATGACCCACTCCTTAACAACGTGTTGGTACATCTTTGGAATACAATAGAGCAGTGGTTATGCATGGCATGAATTCGACAAGTCCTTGGTAGGTTTCCTGAGGTATATGTCACGTGATGTACATGCAGAGGTCACGTAATTCCCACGAATTATGGCTAGTTATTTTACATGAGCGAGGTGGACACCCTATAGCGCCTCAGATGTGTACCATCGTGTTCAGATGACGGGAGATTGGTGATAAAGACATAAAGTGAGTTGCTTATCACGCTCCTCAAACCAGTGTAGCTCGATTCTGGTGTTGTGGAATGGACATCTATACTGCTGAAAGACGCCATTACCTTTGCGGAAACATGAAGGCATGCTGGTTGTCCGCAATAATATTAACATAGACGGCAGCTATCATGGTGCCTTTGGTTACTGTCACAGGTTCCATGGAAGCACAGGTGAATGTCCCTCATAATGTTGCAGTCCCCCCATTGACATGCGTGCACGACGCAGTAGACGTTTTGAGCAGCTGTTCAACTGGATTACGTTGTATCCAGATACGACCATCTTATTAAGCGATTTGAACGTGATGATGGACACACAGGGTTCGAAATGCATCGTGTGATTTAACAAAACAAATGTTATTTCTGACTGAAGGCGTTATTAGTCACAATTTCTGTGCGCAACGAGGTGACAAGTCATTGGATACTTCCTAATAACGTGTCTGGATGACATTTGCCCGGCGTAGTGAGCAACTCGAAGTGGCAAGGACTCAAAAAGTTCAAATATTAAGCCATGCTGCCTCTATAACCATTCATAATTGTGAAAGTGTTGCCAGGGTTGGATTTTGTGCGCGAACTGACCTCTCCATTCTGTCCCATAAATGTTTCATAAGAGTCATGTCGGGCGATCTAGGTGGCTTTAATGATGCAGAATGTTTTTCTAACCAATAGCGAACGATCCATCGCGAACAATTCTATCGTTGTTTGGGGGAAAGGATTCCATGAATGGCTACAAATGCTCTCCAAGTAACTGAACATAATCATTTCCAATAAATGATCGGCCCATTTCATGTAAATACAGTCCACACCATTACGAAGCTACCACCAGCTTTCACAGTGGCTTGTTGATAACCTGGGTCCGTGGCTTCGTGAGATATGCACCACACTCGAGCCCTACCATCAGCTCTTACCGCCGGCCGCGGTGGTCTTGCGGTTCTAGGCGCTTCAGTCCGGAACCGCGCGCCTGCTACGGTCGCAGGTTCGAATCCTGCCTCGGGCGTGGATGTGTGTGATGTCCTTAGGTTAGTTACGTTTAAGTAGTTCTAAGTTCTAGGGGACTGATGACCTTAGATATTAAGACCCATAGAGACCCCCCCCCCCCCCCTCCCATGGAAGATGGACCTTGCCGTTGGTGGGGAGGCTTGCGTGCCTCAGCGATACTGATAGCCCTACCGTAGGTGCAACCACAACGGAGGGGTATCTGTTAAGAGGCCAGACAAACGTGTGGTTCCTGAAGAGGGGCAGCAGCCTTTTCAGTAGTTGCAAGGGCAACAGTCTGGATGATTGACTGATCTGGCCTTGTAACAACAACCAAAACGGCTTTGCTTTGCTGGTACTGCGAACTGCTGAAAGCAAGGGGGAAACTACCGCCGTAATTCTTCCCGAGGGCATGTAGCTTTACTGTATGATTAAATGATGATGGCGTCCTGTTGGGTAAAATATTCCGGAGGTAAAATAGTCCCCCATTCGGATCTCCGGGCGGGGACTACTCAAGAGGATGTCGTTATCAGGAGAAAGAAAACTGGCGTTCTACGGATCGGAGCGTGGAATGTCAGATCCCTTAATCGGGCAGATAGGTTAGAAAATTTAAAAAGGGAAATGGATAGGTTAAAGTTAGATCTAGTGGGAATTAGTGAAGTTCGGTGGCAGGAGGAACAAGACTTCTGATCAGGTGACTACAGGGTTATAAATACAAAATCAAATAGGGGTAATGCAGGAGTAGGTTTAATAATGAATAGGAAAATAGGAATGCGGGTAAGTTACTACAAACAGCATAGTGAACGTATTATTGTGGCCAAGATAGATACGAAGCCAACATCTACTACAGTAGTAAAAGTTTATATGCCAACTAGCTCTGCAGATCACGAAGAACTTGAAGAAATGTATGATGAGATAATAGAAATTATTCAGATAGTGAAGGGAGACGAAAATTTAATAGTCATGGGTGACTGGAATTCGAGTGTAGGAAAAGGGAGAGAAGGAAACGTAGGTGAATATTGATTGGGGCTAAGAAATGAAACAGGAAGCCGCCTGGTAGAATTTTGCACAGAGCACAACATAATTATAGCTAACACTTGGTTTAAGAATCATAAAAGAAGGTTGTAAACATGGAAGAACCCCGGAGATACTGAAAGGTATCAGATAGATTATATAATGGTAAGACAGAGATTTAGGAACCAGGTTTTAAATTGTAAGACATTTCCAGGGGCAGATGTGGACTCTGACCACAATCTGTTGGTGATGACCTGTAGATTAAAACTGAAGAAACTGCAAAAAGGTGGGAATTTAAGGAGATGGGACCTGGATAAACTGACTAAACCAGAGGATGTACAGAGTTTCAGGGAGAGCATAAGGGTACAATTGACAGGAATGGGGGAAAGAAATACAGTAGAAGAAGAATGGGTAGCTTTGAGGGATGAAGTAGTGAAGGCAGCAGATAATGAAATAGGTAAAAAGTCGAGGGCTAGTAGAAATCCTTGGGTAACAGAAGAAATATTGAATTTAATTGATGAAAGGAGAAAATATAAAAATGCAGTAAATGAAACAGGAAAAAAGGAATACAAACGTCTCAAAAATGAGATTGACAGAAAGTGCAAAATGGCTAAGCAGGGATGGCTAGAGGACAAATGTAAGGATGTAGAGGTTTATCTCACTAGGGGTAAGATAGATACTGCCCACAGGAAAATTAAAGAGACCTTTGGAGATAAGAGAACTACTTGCATGAACATCAAGAGCTCAGATGGAAACCCAGTTCTAAGCAAAGAAGTGAAAGCAGAAAGGTGGAAGGAGTATATAGAGATCCTATACAAGGGCGCTGTACTTGAGGACAATATTATGGAAATGGAAGAGGATGTAGATGAAGATGAAATGGGAGATAGAGTTTGACAGAGCACTGAAAGACCTGAGTCGAAACAAGGCCCGGGGAGTAGACAACATTCCATTGGAACTACTGACGGCCTTGGTAGGGCCAGTCTTGACAAAACTGGACCATTTGGTGAGCAAGATGTATGAAACAGGCGAAATACCCTCAGACTTCAAGAAGAATATAATAATTCCAATCCCAAAGAAAGCAAGTGTTGACAGATGTGAAAATTACCGAACAATCAGTTTAATAAGCCACAGCTGCAAAATACTAACACGATTTCTTTACAGACGAATGGAAAAACTAGTAGAAGCCGACCTTGGAGAAGATCAGTTTGGATTCCGTAGAAACACTGGAACACGTGAGGCAATACTGACCTTACGACTTATCTTAGAAGAAAGATTAAGGAAAGGCAAACCTACGTTTCTAGCATCTGTAAACTTAGCGAAAGCTTTTGACAATGTTGACTGGAATACTCTCTTTCAAATTTTGAAGGTGGCAGGGGTAAAATACAGGGAGCGAAAGGCTATTTACAATTTGTACAGAAACCAGATGGCAGTCATAAGAGTCGAGGGACACGAAAGGGAAGCAGTGGTTGGGAAGGGAGTGAGACAGGGTTGTAGCCTCTCCCCGATGTTATTCAATCTGTATATTGAGCAAGCAGTGAAGGAAACAAAAGAAAAATTCGGATTAGGTATTAAAATCCATGGAGAAGAAATAAAAACTTTGAGGTTCGCCGATGACATTGTAATTCTGTCAGAGACAGCAAAGGACTTGGAAGAGCAGTTGAACGGAATGGACAGTCTCTTGAAAGGAGGATATAAGATGAACATCAACAAAAGCAAAACGAGGATAATGGAATGTAGTCTAATTAAGTCGGGTTATGGTGAGGGAATTAGATTAGGACATGAGACACTTAAAGTAGTAAAGGAATTTTGCTATTTGGGGAGCAAAATAATTGATGATGGTCGAAGTAGAGAAGATATAAAATGTAGACTGGCAATGGCAAGGAAAGCGTTTCTCAAGAAGAGAAAAGTGTAGATTTAAGTGTCAGGAAGTCATTTCTGAAAGTATTTGTATGGAGTGTAGCCATGTATGGAAGTGAATCATGGACGATAAATAGTTTGGACAAGAAGAGAATAGAAGCTTTCGAAATGTGGTGCTACAGAATTATGCTGAAGATTAGATGGGTAGATCACATAACTAATGAGGAAGTATTGAATAGGATTGGGGAGAACAGAAGTGTGTGGCACAACTTGACCAGAAGAAGGGATCGGTTGGTAGGACATGTTCTGAGGCATCAAGGGATTACCAATTTAGTATTGGAGGGCAGCGTGGAGGGTAAAAATCGTAGAGGGAGACCAAGAGATGAATACACTAAGCAGATTCAGAAACGTGTAGGTTGCTGTAGGTACTGGGAGATGAAGAAGGTTGCACAGGACAGAGTAGCATGGAGAGCTGCATCAAACCAGTCTCAGGACTGAAGACCACAACAACAACAACAACAGTGCTCAGAGCCATTTGAACCATTTTTCAGCCCTTACCAAGTGAAACCGGGACTCATCTGACCAGGCTACGGTTTTCCAGTCGTCTACGGTCCAACCGATATGGTCACGAGCACTGCAGGCAATGATGTGCTGTCAGCAAAAGCACTCGCGTCGGTCGTCTGCTGCCACAGCCCATAAACGCCAGATTTCACCGCACTGGCCTAACGGATACGTTTGTCGTACGCCCCACATTGATTTCTGCGGTTATCTCACGCAGTGTTGCCTGTCTGTTAGCACTGATGGTTCTACGTAAACGCCGCTGCTCCCGGTCGTTAACTGAAACCATCGGCTACTTCGTTGTCAGTAGTGAGAGGCAGTGTCTGAAATTTTGTATTCTCGGCACTCTCCTTGACACTGTGGATCTCGGAATATCGAATTCCCTAACAATTTCCGAAATGGAATATCCTGTGCGTCTAGCTCCATCTGCCATTCCGCTTTGAAAGTCTGTTGATTCCCGTCGTGTGGCCAGAATCACGTCGGAAACCTTTTCACATGGATCACCTGAGTACAGATGACAGCTCCGCCAATGCACTGTCCATTTATACCTTGTTTGCGCGATCCTGCCGCCACCTCTGTATGTGCATATCGCCGTCCAGTGACTTTTGTCACTTCAGTGTAGTGTTATTACTTTCAATTCAAAGCTGCCAGCGGCTGATTTTTGCTAGTAAAATCTGGCAGTGCAATGCAGTGCCACTGTCATGCCGCGACTGTGACATCTGCTTTAAGCTGGCCTGAGTATACGATACTTGCATTTGAATTAACTTGAGACTGCATGCTACACTGCATAGTCGGTGCGACGATGAGCAATGCTTGAACAGTCACGTAACATATATAAATACCACTGCGCGAGTGCAAACGGTAGACGAGAAACTACGAACTAACTACAATAAAGTGCTGTATGTCTGCTTGAAATCTGATAATTTCATGAAACACAGGATGCATACGCATTAAAGCCCACCTCCGTACAAACTCTTTTTGTTTTTGAACAAATTTGCAGCAAGACTTCTCATAAAGTATGTATGGATATATAAGCATTTATGGTAAATTTTAAGTAAAACGGGTAAATATCTTAACAATTTACGTGGTTGTGTGCCAGAACATTTTTTAGTTGAGACGACAATGATTTACCAAGCTGAAATGCATTCGCTACTAACGTGCCAACAGGTTTCATATCTCGAACCACATTAAACTCCCCCAGACTCTAAAAGGTGAAGGAGATCCATTAGCCGGAAAATGAATAATATTTAGAAGAATTGAAGTCCTGTTCCCCATTTTTTCCTTGTATATATCAGGTAATATAATAACAGATGTTCCACGTAACTTGGAACAATCCTGCCAACTTTCAAATGGACGTGAGCAGGGTATCTTTGTTTCTGTGGTTACACACACAAGCCTTTGGCCAAAAAGGTTGCAGAGCTGTAGAAGCCTTTATCTGCGAAAGTTGGCAATAAGGTAACAGTAACAGATTGTAAGTACAGTGCATTCATGGTCATTGCGATCATGCTGGTTGAATGTTTTCGATGGAATCTTTAATTAAATAATTTAATTTGGCGCTTGTGGGGTTACCTTGTGTTGCGGGGATTTATACATTACTGTTAGGACTTGGCGTGAATGGTTGCGTAAAACATTTTTTGTTGCAGTATTGTACCACATATGGAGGAAGCTCATAATAAATCGGCATCTATATTTAACTGTCCTTTCTGTTAACTTCTTAATCGCGTTCTTACGAATGGTCCCAAATGTTTATTTGCTACTGACTCACAACTAAGCAAACTTGAAGTTCGAAAATAACGTTTCAATCAGCCACGAGCCAGACCAAAGAGTGTATATATCATTGGTGTCCTGGCTACGAGAATGGAAGCCTCTGAGCGAATAATCTTACGTTAAATAATTTTTCACATTTTAGTGAAAATGTTCCCGCATTATCAGTGATATTTAGAGCTTAAAATTCCACCACTTTTTTCTACTTGAAGAGATTAATTTACTTTCTCACTAGAAATATCGTAGTAACTTCAGCCTCATTTTTTATATGCCACGATAAAGTTAGTCAGCGCAAAGTCCATGAAAAAATGAGCAACTCTTGGTCATCCGTAGCTGATTAACTTTGAAGGAAGAATAATACAAACTCCCTTTTCATATGTATGTTTTTCACTTTGAAGGAATCCACACGTAAAAGTCATCGAGAGACGACGTATGAATATGAACAAAAACAAGACTCTTTCAAGTTATTGGTTACATACTATTGGTACAGAGCTTACGTAAATTCTTTGGGTTTTAAATAACATTACTCTTAATATTATTTTTGTACCTTTTTTCGTGCAGACTCTTGAAGTATTAGGTTTTATCATATTACCTTCCATTAGGTATGTGGAATGCACTCATCGATGTGATATGACTTTCAAAATGATGGAGCACAGCAATCAGTTGTCTTTAAAGCAAATATAGATTTCGGCTAGTAATTAGCCATTATCAATGCAGTGATTTTTAATACATGTCCTATTACGTCAATTCCCTGTTGTCGGGCTCCTGTCACAGTTCATTCAAGACGAAGTCTTAAAGCTGGTTGCCAAATGATTCTACTGCCGATAACATACATTTCGCTTAAGGACCACGAAGATAAGATACGAAAAATTACGTCTCATACGGAGGGATATAAGCAATTGTTTTTCCCTAGCTCCATTTGCGAGTGGAACAGAAAAGGAAATGACTATTAGTCGTACAGGATGCCCTCCGCCACGCACTGTACGGTGGTTTGCTAAGTATCTAAATAGAAGTAGATCTAGATGAGTCCCTCGGCCTGAAGGAGCCTGAATGTGGTGAAGATCTGCTGGAGAAGCCATCTAGAAATGAAGAAGCCTTTCCAAGAAGTTACTGTCTGCAGAGCACTTCCGACAGGGAAATGTTTGTTCTCTATGTTTTTTGACGTCATGTAATTTTGATTGGCTCAATACTAATTTTTGTAAGTGCCAACCAGTAAGATGTTATCTTACAAGACACTGGTCTCACTGACACTTTGTACATCTTGTACATCTCCTTTAACTTTACTTTTACTTTATCCTTATAACTTCAAAGGAGGACAACACATCATTGGATTATGGTGGACTATGTAATTATTAAACTGGGGCCGGTGTATGAGATGGACAGAAAGCGACAGCAGCATTGTTCAGAGATGAATGATCGAAATATTCACATATATCTTGCATGAAATGAATGCAAGATACAGTAAAATGAACGGCCTTTAATCTAACGGTCGCTGATTGCAATGAGCAAAGACAAATTAATGAATGTACGCAATGTGCCTTTGGACACTGTGTTTCTTCACAATGATCTGCTGATTTCGCTAGATCCTGTCTGCAATAAATTATACAACAGCAAAATGTCGTGTAATTATCTGCACTCGCGGTACGTCGATTTAAAGTAATTACAAAAGTTCTAAACAGATACCACCTTTAATTACTTTAAGCTAGCAAACATTATAATTTAAACACTACTTACCCTCTTTGCCTGCTCGCTGTTGCAGGGTACCAGAGAGAGATAAAAAAGAGTAATGAGCTCACGCTCTTACACAAAATCAAGAGAAAATTTTTCCCTGTTCTCGTCTGTTTCGGCAACAGGCCATTTCAGACCACTTATCATCGATGAATTTCCGCTAAGGTGCCACAGAATGCAGCAGTTATTATTATTATTATTATTATTATTATTATTATTATTATTGTTACAGTTCGTTAAAGAACTAGGTATTTTGTTCTTCCTTATGCCGAGAGCATTAAAGGAAAAACATGTGTACACGTGTCTGACACTTTAAAAACCTTAAGGCAAATATATTGTTCCTCAAAAATGCAACCCTTTGACTCTCTCTTATTTGTATTACAGGTAGTTCACCAGTTAAAAACTTGTTAATCTTGATGCTCCGAAGTGCGTCCAGCTTACTCTTTCTCTCGGACTACTTTTGTGCACTGGGCAAAACAGTAGGACCTCTGTAAACACTGTCACACTCCTTACTCTCACTTCTGAGTCGTCTACGTGAATCAGTAGTAGCAGTATTTACATTTGTTTGCATGCTTAAAGTGGCGGCACCTGGGAGCGTGTCAGCATCTCACGATCTACAAAGAGGACCAAACTTCCTGTTCCGATTCCACTTCCTCAGTTATTGTTCTACAATAGCAATTTTTCCAGGGTTGAAACATCCTGGCAGATTAAAACTGTGTGCCCGACCGAGACTCGAACTCGGGACACAGCGCACACTCCGCTGCAGAGTGAAAATCTCATTCTTTTCCAGGGTTGTTTCTTCCTGTGACACACAGTTCGTGAAAAATAGACTCCAAGGTCCTGCACATGCTGTAGATGCAATCTGCATCGTCTGTATTGCAGACGCTCGATGCCAGAGAGATTCTTTTATTATTCTCGTACAACAACACACAGCTTGGCCTGGCATTATCTCTGCTTTGCGTTTCACATCACGCGGGAAGCGAGCGGCGATTCTAAGACTGGGGCTGCGGGCTGCCTCCCTGCCGTTTTATGGTCCAAAAAAAAAAAAAAAAACCAGCCTACTTTCACAGTGGATTTTCATTCAGCTATGCATGCAGTTTAACGTAGGAGATCGTAATCTACACTACTGGCCATTAAAATTGCTACACCAAGAAGAAATGCAGATGACAAACGGGTACTAATTGGACAAACATATTATACTAGAACTGACATGTGATTACATTTTCCAACACTTTGGGTGCATAGATCCTGAGAAATCAGTACCCAGAACAACCATGTCTGGTCATAATAACGGCCTTGATACGCCTGGGCATTGAGTCAAACACAGCTTGGATGGCGTGTACAGGTACAGCTGCCCATACAGCTTCAACACGACACCAATTGCATCTAGAGAAGTGACTAACGTATTGTGACGAGCAGTCGAACATTTTCTGTATCCCGAAAGGCCCGTACTGGACCTGCAACATGCGGTCGTGCATTAACCTGCTGAAATGTAGGGTTTCGCAGGGATCGAATGAAGGGTAGAGCCACGGGTCGTAACACATCTGAAATGTAACGTCCACTGTTCAAAGTGCCGTCAATGCGAAAAAGAGGTGACCGAGACGTCACTCCATACCATCTCGCCGGGTGATACGCCAGTGCGGCGATGACGTATACACGCTTCCAATGTGCGTTCACCGCAATGTCGCCAAAAACGGATCCGACCATCATGATGCTGTAAACAGAACCTGGATTCATCCGAAAAAATGACGTGTTGCCATTCGTGCTCCCAGATTCGTCGTTGAGTACACCATCACAGGCGCTACTGTCTGTGATGCAGCGTCAGGGGTAACCGCAGCCATGGTCTCCGAGCTGGTAGTCCATGCTGCTGCAAACTTTGTCGAACTGTTCGTGCAGATGGCTGTTGTCTTTTAAACGTCCCCATCTGTTAACTCAGGGATCGAGACGTGGCTGCACGATCCGTTACAGCCATGCGGATAAGATGCCTGTCATCTCGACTGCTAGCGATGGGATCCAGCAGGGCGTTCCGTATTACCCTCCTGAACCCACCGATTCCATATTCTGGTAACAGTCATTGGATTTCGACCAACTAACAGCAATGTCACGATACGATAAACCAAAATCGCGATAGGCTACAATCCGACCTTTATCAAAGTCGGAAACGTGTTGGTACGCATTTCTCCTCCTTACACGAGGCATCACAACGACGTTTCACCAGGCAACGCCGGTCAATTGCTGTTTGTGTATGAGAAATCGGTAGGAAACTTTCCTCATGTCAGCACGTTGTAGGTGTCGCCACCGGCGCCAACCTTGTGTGAAAGCTCTGAAAAGCTAGTCATCTGCATATCACAGCATCTTCTTCCTGTCGGTTAAACTTCGCGCCTGCAGCTCGTCATCTTCGTGGTGTAGCAATTTTAATGGCCAGTAATGTAGATACTCCGCATCCACCGTACGGTGCGTGGCCGAGGGTACCCTGTATCATTACTAGTCAATTCTTTTCGTCTTCCACTCGCAGATTGAGCGAGGGAAAAATGACTGTCTATATGTCTCCGCACGAGTCCTGCTTTCTCGTATCTTATCTTCGTGATCCTTACGGGCAAGGTTTGTTGGCGGCAGTAGGATCATTCTGCAGTCAGCTTCAAATGCCAATTGTCTAAAATATCTCGTTAGCGTTCCTCGAAAAGAACGTCGCTTTCCCTCGAGGAATTCCCATTTGAATTCCGGAAGCATCTCCGTAAAACTTGCATTTTATTCGAAACTACCGGTAACAAATCTAGAAGCCCGCCTCTGAATTGCTTCGATGTCTTCCTTTGATCCGGCCAGGGGCGGATCCCAAACAGTAGTGTATGTAGTTACATGTTGGCAGTCACTAGTATTCATTCACATTTTATGATTCATTGGTGGTTTTATTTTATTGTTATTTAATTTAACACTCTCTTACTAGTTTTACATACATTATGGACAGACATTTGGTAAATATAGACATGTAACACAGGAATTGGCAGTGGGATTTCCAGTGTTAAAAGGACCTTTTTCTTTGGCAGCTCTCGAGAGTGGGTGCAGCTACAGCTGTTCTGCTCAAGTACACTTTTGTTTGACGTGAGGCGATGGTATGCTTCCTCTATATAGGTATCTGAGCGCTATTTAAATATTTATAACAGCGAGGGAATGTTCTTGATAATTGATTGAACATAAATACCAATCTACGTAAGTGAATTGAGGCCATTGTCTTCATGCATTGATGTACATGGCTATAGGTTAGCTTATTCGCTTTGTAATTCCTAATAGATGTTTTCAGATCGCTTTCTTTAACTCTTTATGGTATCATGAAAATCTTTTATTGATTCTATGTAGATAATGATTTAATTAAGTGAAGTGATGCCAATTACTATGTGCACCGAACATGTGGAAGTAGGTTAGCTTATTCTCTTTGTAATATCAGTGAATGTTTCCAGACTGCTTTCATTAACTCTTTATAATATCTTGGAAGTGTTTTGCTTATTGTTGCCATAGGAATTTCGATTTAATGAAGTCAAATGATTACATTTTCTTTGTACATTGAACCACGTGACCATAATTAAGCTTATTCACACCGAACTACCAGTAAATATTTCCAACTTGCTTCAATTAACTGTTTACAATATCGCAGAATCGTTTTGCTTGTTGATTCCATATGAATTACAATTTAACGGTGTTGCTTTCTGACACGTTCTTTGTACATTGAACCGTGGTGTTATAGTTCAGTTTAGGCTGTGTTAGGTTACAAGTAAAGGTTATGTAAGTCTTGTTGGTGCAACATGTTCTGTTCCACATCCTTTCCTATAATTTAGTAGTACACAATAAGTTATTTTATTTCCGTAAACTATTACACTTGCTTAAGATGTGCAACTTTCATATCACTTATCACTTTTCACATCCATATTCGAAGCGTGCGTTGTGGTTTGTTAGTAGTATGATATTCTTTCTTCCACCATCTTATTGCTAATAGTATGTTTTTTATTACTTCGTGTCATTTGAATGAATTTATGTTCCTGGTTTAATGCAAATGTTCGAAGTATGATACATAATTTATTCATGCAATAAACTTCATTAAAATTTTCATGATTCTTTTACTTACTAGCCAGTACCTACTGCACACTTATGATAATTATTAAATTACTGAATAGCTAAGTGGTTCATTTACCATTCCTATTTGTGAGGAAAACACTCTATAATTTTTGAAGTGTGCCTCTTGCAAAGTGGGTTGCGAATGGGTATTTCAATCCCTGATCACACGTTAGAATAATGTATGAAAAGGACTAACATTTGATTAGTTTAAAAACAAGGCAGTAACATGCAGATAATAGGAAGAAGAAAAGTAATTAGGAATTAAATGTCTAATATATGAAATAAATCATATTTAACTGACTGTAACTGAAATTGCGAGAATAAACTATAGTGGCAAGACCGATCATGCAGATAAATCATGTCGCTAAGTTGCATGACCAACGGACTACCTCTTTTCTATTTCTTGGGTGCAAATTTTACTTGTAAACTGTACCTTAGAGGTTACTCAGTTCCTGTTTCAGAATTATTTTTATTACTGAAATCAACGTCTTAATAAGCACGAAATAACTTTGCTTGTAATGGCATAGGTGGTGCATAGACAACGGTACCGATGGGGGTTCCATTGTGAACGACCACCGGGAGATACGGGGGTGGAGTTCGACAGCAGGAACTTATGCACAAATGCTTCTTCGCCGTAGCTTACATGGTACAACTAGCGAGAATGCAAGCGTACCAAGAAAGAAATAGCCGCAGAAACAAAGGAACAACAAGTAAAATTAGTCCGATCATGTGCTACCAGAAGGAAATCCTACAAAACAAAAAAAGCGACGAAAATGTCGTGTAGCGGAGAACACTGATTACTACTATGCTGGCAATGGAAAACAAAGAGCATCTCTCATGTGGAAATTATGTTTCAGTCTCTTGACAATCTGTTTTGCAATATAACCTAGAAATATTTTTTTTCCTCTTCTTTCCCGTTCTTCCGAAATAGCGAAGCCTTGCGAATTACTTGTACTTATGTTTTAGCCCCCCTCCCCCCTCCTCCCCCCGATGCAATAGCTTTTAGGTTTCCATACCTCAATCGGTAGAAATGGAATCTTTATACAATCACTTCGTTGTCTGTCCGAATGTTAAAACATTTTTCCTCAGAAACAAGTAGATGTATAAACATGAACTTTGTCACATACTAAGGCCAACGGTCCCTTGGTGGTGGAAATAAGGGAAGCTTTTAAGTCAATACAGTCAAGAGATATTGCCATTTCGGTCAGGTATTTCGATACAAACTCACTCAACAAAACGTGTAGGGTACTTCCCGTTGGCCTAGGATCATGAAATTGAGAAGAAGGAAGGAACTACAGTAAAACCAAAGGAGAAAATCCGAAAACTGTAAAGGAAGTAGACGTATCAAGTTGATTTTTATGTTACGTGCCAATGTATATAGGCCTCTGGTGGTGGGATAATTATAAGGTTCTATGTGAATACAACCAAAAGATACGGCCATTTATGTCACATATTTTGATAGTCACTCATCAGAACCCACAGGGTACTTCGCGTTGACCTAGAATTATGAAACTTCTCAAGAAGTAAGGTTTCACTGTACAAATAAAAAGAATCCGAAAATTGTTTAATGGCAGTTATATCACATGATGTCAAACTTGATATTAAAACGTTCACGCAAATCTTGGAATCCCTGTGACAGGTCTCTTGCCATTGTCAGTGTCGATAACAGACAAGAATGTTCGAGATTCTCGATTAATGGGATGGATGAACTGCCTTTATACATAATTCAGTTTCTAGTGAACCCACAGTACGCAAGTCCTATCCACAATATAAAAAAAAATTAAAAAAATTGACACTGTATTTAATCAGAAGAGGCATTGAGTCGCGCAACTTCTACAGATGTTCCGTAACTTCACTATCGCTGCGCTGCCGCGCGGCTAGCCTTTGTAACCACACTGAGAGATTGTGTACTGAGTATATGGTGTGGAGAAACATGTTGAAATGCCGTTTTCCGGGGTTTAACCGAGCGAGGTGGCACAGTGGCTAGCATACTGGACTCGCATTCGGGAGGACGATGGTTCAATCCAACGTCCGGCCATGCTGATTTAGGTGTTCCATTCAAATGCAGGGACGGTTGCTTTGAAAGGGCACGACGGACTTCTTGCCTCTTCCTTCCCTAATACGATGAGATCGATGACCTCACTATCTGGTCTCCTCCCCAAAAACAACCCAACCCAACAACCGGAGCTTATTGTGGCGATACAATTGTAGCAGCAATCAGAATTATAATCCAGGAATAACATTGTTTGATTTCCAAATGATGCTTAGAGATAGACGAATAATGTAGTGAATCGAGAATGCGCATTTTAGGATGGTTAGTTATATGTTTTATTCTTGTGAGATAATATTTAACACTTTCGTTCACTGTTAGTGTCTACAGAACTTTAGCTGTTAATGAGACTGGTGCTACTGTAAAAATGTCTGTTTCCTGAAAAAAATTTGTATATCAGTCGACAGCTTTTTCAATGTTTGGTTTCGCACTTCTGTTTCACAAAAAAGCATACATACATTTTTTGTAGTTGCCTACTAGACTGAATAAGGAAATACTTAGTTTCTTTTGCAAGCGAATGAGCATGGCTGTATATAATTTTTCGAGAAACTTTTAAAACTAGCAGGTCATAAGAAAATTCATGAAAGCAAAGAACCTTTTTGGATTTTCTTACTTCAGATGCATATAAATGAAGAGATAGTTATAAATATTGTAACGTTTTATGGTGAAATATGCATGCAATGTGTTTTTCTTTCATAGAGTAATCTTCCATTTTCTCCCCCCCGTTAGCAGGAAACGGATCATTAACGTCAGAACTTATGTAGAATGGTACGCAGTCTGTGTAGAAGGTTACTAACATTTGTGCTCTATATCATGAGGCATGGCAGTTTATATAGAAGATAAGAAAAACATTGGTGTAGAATGCAATGCTGTCATTGTTTGACATTCGTAGTACTCCCCAGTTTCTATCACCCAATTGAAAATTGCCCAACAGTTGCAGTTCACCAGCACTGACAAACAAAAAATTTCGTGCACTGTTGGTACAGCTGATGGAGGTGAATCGACTGCAGCAATTTGTTTATAAAAAGTAGTTGCACAAATCCCACAATGAAAAAAATTGCCTGCTTCTCAATGTAGTAAAATGAGTCTAAAATTTGCAAAGAAACTCGAAAAACAGACAACAATGGTGCAAAGTATCAGGAAGTGCGTGACAAGCACGCGAATATACTTATAATCATTTCCTTTTGAACTTAAAAACATCAATTTACGGTTCATTTCCCGTCTTAAAAGATCTTCAGTAATGTGAATAGGACTCGGCTACTGTTAATAGCAGAGGGTGCCCATAAATCTCTACACTGATAGCATAAAAAGCTCTTTATTGGATACAGTAAATGAAATGTACGTTATACCACATATGCTCTACTCGTTAAGTTTTGAACCTTGCATAAACGTATAATACAGGTAATACACTACAATACTTAAATCACTTCAACATGTGCACCCCTGGCAACGAGCAAAATATCAAGTTGATATTCAATCTTCTGCCACGCATTTTGCAAAATGTCTGATGTGACTGCCAATGGCATCGGTGATGCATTGATGTGATGTCATAATATCAAGAACTGCTGTTTTGTACACAGTAACTTTCACATACCTCCAAAGAAAGAAATATGAGGGGGTAGCGTCATGTAATTGTGGGGTTATCGAACTGGGCCATCTCTTGACTATCCACCCGTTGGGGAAGGTTTCATTAAGAAAATCGCGGACTTGTGGAGTCCAATGAGGAGAAGCGGCATCTTAATGAAAGATGCAAATGACTTGCATATTCCGTAGCTGGGGAACAGTATAATTCACCTACATACCTAGGTAAATATATCCACTCACATCGCTTTCAATGAAGAAAAATACGCCAATCACTCGATCATACGTTAACTCACACTACACATTAACCTTTGGACTGTCCCGAATGTGTTCTCGTATGCTATGAGGATTTTATGATCGCCAGACATGAACATTATGGCGGTTAACTGAGCAACTAACATGAAATGTAATCTCATCAGTGTAGTATCCTCATCGCCACTGTAGAGCTTTATATCCCAAGGAAGCAAGAGATAGGATGTTGTGCGTGACCATTATACTCTAACACAAAGGCACGTACTGATTTATATGGTTCTTTATTTACGTGAGCATTTACTTAACTGTAATAGAGTCCATGTGTTGTGGTACAAGCTTATAAGTAATGGTCCTCTTACAGACAATACCGCTAACTTTGCTATTAAAAACTTTAGTCTCACTGCTACTCCTGCTATAGTCACTAATCTGGTCGCTATGTATTGTTGTAGCCTGTGATGAACTGAGCGTGCTCCGCAAAATGCCAACAGGATGAGTCGAGTTAGTGACTGAGGCCCTCCAGTCAGTGGCGGTGGCTTAAATACCTGCTGTCGAGAGGGCGTTGGCGGAATGTTGCTTGCCAGTGTGTTCTGGCCTCTCTCGTATAGGCGCTTGACCCAGCGGCTACTATCGATCTTCGTGCTACGTCTTTGCCGACTGGTGGGCTGGCGATAGCTTACACCAGCACAACCAGAAAAACATACACTCTTCAAGAAATCGCTGTCTTCATCCAAATGGTCCAGTTTCAATCTGCCAGGAAGTTTCATATCAGCGCACACTCCGCTGCAGAGTGAAAATCTCTTTCTGGGGTAAACATATGTGGACTCTGTATATAGACCTTGGACGGAGATTTTGTCATCATACTTTAACATTAGCAGAAAAGTGGGAATTAGTTTAACTACATTTGGATAATCGTACTGAAAAAATAATCACCACCCCGTTTAATGACTGACAAACGAGGGAGTAACTTTATTAAAATAGCAGTTTTTCAGTTTGTACTGTGCCATTCTTGTGTTACTACAGGCGAGCTGCCTGGCGTGCTGGCATCGCTGCAGCTGTCAAATGGCTGCATTTCTTCGCCCTGTAGCCTTTGGCGACTGTTTGTCGTAGGCTGTGGTTAAGCGTCCTTTATTGATAACATGTGCCGCGCCCAAACTGATGTCGTGTGTCCGGCGCGCACCGGTCGGGATGGGCATTGACAGAGTGGTGGTGGGGCAGGGCGGGATGGGGTGGGGGTAGGGTAGGGTAGGGAAGGGGAGGGGTGGGAAGGGGTGGGGAGGGGTGGGGTGTGACGGTGGAGCCAATTAGGCCGCCTGGCGCACTGGTCCCGGCGGCGCGCTGCTTTACGGCCTAACTTTGCATTACTGCGTAATTGATCTAATAAAACGGCGACCCCGCCAGGCCACCAACAACGGCCCTAAAATTTACGATTGCCGTATGCGCGAGACAGTAGCTGTGCGCCACGCATCTCAATACGCGACTGACGGGCCGACGTGGCTACAAATTATAAGTTCACGCCGTGCTCGACGAATCCATTCCGAACTCTCCACTTACCTTAAAAGCACGAGTAGAGCGATTTTTCTCGTTTTCTGGTCTTCTTTCGGTTGATACTTATCACACTTCGCGATAGGATCGACATACTATCGCGAATAAAAATCACAATTTTATGTAAGGCGTGAAGAGTTCGGGAGAACGGCACACACACACCATTGAGTCACACAGTAGCTCACTGTGCGTACGAGGCCACGCTGCTCGGTCGGCTGAGACTGAATGTAAATGATTTTTAAAATACTGAGCTATGACTGCTCTGCCACCTATCAATGTTATTCACGGTAAAACTTTGCATTTGTATATATTTGATATCTGACGATAAATGAATATAAGTTATTCAGAATGCCACACAAAAGTACAAGTCGCCGAAGATAGAATACCGAGTAACAGACAGTTGTGACCAGCAGATGAACACCAGTAATAAAAGAGGTATTATTTTGCAAAAAAGTTCAACTTTTGCTTGAAACAGTATACGTTAATTAATTCATGTAGCCGGCCGGAGTGGCTGTGCGGTTCTAGGCGCTACAGTCTGGAACCGCGTGACCGCTACGGTCGCAGTTTCGAATCCTGCCTCGGGCATGGATGTGTGTGATGTCCTTAGGTTAGTTAGGTTTAAGTAATTCTGAGTTCTAGTGGACTGATGACCACAGCAGTTAAGTCCCATAGTGCTCAGAGCCATTTAATTCATGTAGTTCTTACACAGCCATAATTTGTAAAGCACAAATTGTTCTATTGCATGTTCTCCCACTGAAGTGCAGATGTGCTGCTTCAAAGAAGTGATTAAGACGCAGATCAACGGAACCGAACGCTACGTCTACATCTACATTCATACTCCGCATATCACTGCACAATGCATGGTGGATGATACGTTGTAGCCCAACTGTTCCTTTTGTCTTCCTCTTCCATTCGCAAATAGAATGAGGGAAAAACAACTGTTCGAGCCCTAATTTCTCTTATCTTATGTTCATGGTTCTTATACGAAATTTATATTGGCGGCATTAGGATCGTTCTGCAGTCAGCTTCAAATGCCGGTTCTATAAATTTTGTCAGTAGTGTTACTCGAAATTGAGTTCCGAAGTATTTCCATAATACATGTGTGTTGTTCGAACCGACTGGCAACACATCGAATCAATGATTCACCTTTCGTACTACAAACCTTAAATGCTTGTTCTATTTCATGTCCCCCTATAGCGTTGTGCCTCGATATTTACCCGACGTGACTTTGTCAAGTATCGCCCTATCGCCCTATCGCCCTACTAATGCATTACGGAATTGGTTTTCATATTCATCTCCATTAACTTACAGTTTTCTACCTTTAGAGCTCACATCATTTAAGACTGATTATGCCTTTCAGCGTTCAGTCTGGAGCATAGCCCCCTTATAAAATTTCTGATGTTAAACCTATTATTTCAAAATCATTCTTAACCGAATCCAGGTACCTTCTCCTTGGTCTGCCCCGACTCCTCCTACCCTCTACTGCTGAACCCACGAGTCTTTGGGTAACCTTGCTTCTCCAATGCGTGTAACATGATCCCACCATCTAAGCCTGTTCGCCCTGTCTGCTACATCTATAGAGTCCATTCCCAGTTTTTCTTTGATTTCCTCATTGTGGACACCCTCCTGCCATTGTTCCCATCTACTAGTACCTGCAATCATCCTAGCTACTTTCATATCCATAACCTCAACTTTGTTGATAAGGTAACCTGAATCCACCCAGCTTTCGCTCCCATACAACAAAGTTGGTCGAAAGATTGAACGGTGCACGGATAACTTAGTCTTGGTAATGGCCTTCTTCTTGCAGAAGAGAGTAGATCGTAGCTGAGCGCTCACTGCATTAGCTTTGCTACACCTCGCTTCCAGTTCTTTCACTATGTTGCCGTGCTGTGAGAATATGTATCCTAAGTACTTGAAACCATCCACCTGTTCTAACTTTGTTCCTCCTATTTGGCACTCAATCCATTTATATTTCTTTCCCATTGACATTACTTTCGTATTGGAGATGCTAATCTTCATACCATAGTCCTTACATTTCTGATCTAGCTCTGAAATATTACTTTGCAAACTTTCAATCGCATCTGCCATCACAACTAAGTCATCTGTATATGCAAGACTGCTTATTTTGTGTTCACATATCTTAATCTTACCCAGCCAGTCTATTGTTTTCAACATATGACCCATAAATAATATGAACAACAGTGGAGACAGGTTGCAGCCTTGTCTTACCCCTGAAACTACTCTGAACCATGAACTCGATTTACCGTCAACTCTAACTGCTGCCTGCTATCCATGTAAAGGCCTTTAATTGCTTGCAAAAGTTTGCCTCCTGTTCCATAATCTCGTAGAACAGACAATAAATTCCTCCTAGGAACCCGGTCATATGCCTTTTCTAGATCTATAAATCATAGATACAATTCCCTGATCCACTCATAACACTTCTCCATTATTTGCCGTAAGCTACAGATCTGGTCCTGACAACCTCTAAGAGGCCTAAACCCACACTTATTTTCATCCAATTGGTCCTCAACTAATACTCGCACTTTTCTTTCAACAATACCTGAGAAGATTTTACCCACAACGCTGATTAAAGAGATACCTCTGTAGTTGTTACAATCTTTTCTGTTTCCATGTTTAAATATTGGTGTGATTACTGCTTTTGTCCAGTCTGATGGAACCTGTCCCGAAACCAGGCCATTTCAATTATCCTGTGTAGCCATTTAAGACCTGACATTGCCCTGTATTTGATGAGTTCCGACTTAATTTCATCCACCCCAGCTGCTTTATTGCACTGCAATCTATTGACCATTTTCTCCACTTCCTCAAATGTGATCCTATTTCCATCATCATTCTTATCCCATTCTACCTCGAAATCTGAAACATTGCTGATCGTATTTTCACCTACATTGAGCAACTCTTCAAAATATTCCCTCCATCTGCCCAAGGCATCGACAGGATTCACCGGCAGTTTTCCTGACCTGTCCAAAATACTTGTCATTTCCTTCTTACCTCCCTTTCGAAGACTGCTAATTACACTCCAGAATGGTTTTCCAGCAGCTTGACCCATAGTCTCCAACCTGTTTCCAAAGTCTTCCCAAGATTTCTTCTTGGATGGTGCAATTATCTGTTTGGCTTTGTTTCTTTCTTCAACATAACTTTGTCTGTCTACCTGAGTTCTAGTATGTAGCCATTTTTGATACGCCTTCTTTTTCCTTTTACAGGCTGCCTTGACTGTGTCATTCCACCAAGCTGTTTGCTTCATCCTACTTTTACACACTACTGTTCCAAGACATTCTTTAGCCACTTCTAGTATTGTGTCCCTGTACCTTGTCCATTCCTTTTCCAATGACTAATTGACTACATTCAACTAACTGGTACCTTTCTGAGATCGCTGTTATGTACTTGTGCCTGATTTCCTTATCCTGAAGTTTCTCCACTCTTATCCTCCTAGATATGGACCTGACCTCCTGCACTTTCGGCCTCACAATCCCAGTTTCACTGCAGATTAAATAATGATCAGTGTCATCAAAGAATCCCCTGAATACACGTGTGTCCCTCACAGCCTTCCTGAATTCCTGATCTGTTATTATATAGTCAATGACAGATCTGGTTCCCCTGCCTTCCCATGTATACTTGTGAATGTTCTTATGTTTAAAAAAGGAGTTTGTGATTTCTAAGTCCATACTGGCACAGAAATCCAAGACTTGTTTCCCGTTTCTGTTGGCCTCCATATTCTCTCCAAATTTATCCATAACCTTTTCATACCCTTCTGTTCGATTTCCAATCCTGGCATTAAAATCACCCATGAGCAGAACACTGTCCTTGTCCTTTAACAACTACATCACTGAGTGCCTCATAATAACTATCCATCTTATCTTGATCTGTCCCTTCACAATGCGAATATACTGACACAATCCTAATAATCTTGCTACACACTGTCAGATCTATCCACATCAGACGTTAGTTTAATACCTTATTGCATCTACGCTGGGTTCCATTTCTTTCCTGATGTAAAGCCCTACATCCCATTGTGCTTTTCCTGCTTTGACTCCTGACAGGTAGACCTTGTATTATCCCAGTTCCTCTTCTTTCTCACCCCTTACCCGAATGTGACTATCAGCTAAAACGTCCAGCCCCATCTTATTTGCAGCCTCTGCCAGATCTACCTTCTTCCCAGAGTAGCCCCCATTGATATTAATAGCTCCCCATCTCATTACCATTTGTTTGCCAATTCGTATCTTAGGAGTCCCTGGTTTGTCAGTTAGAGGTGGGACTCCGTCACCTCCAAAGGTCCGACGCATTTTGCTCTGATTGTTGCCAGCATCATATTTAAAGTACCAGGGAAGCAGGTTGCTAGCCTTACTTGCCCCGAGTCCCATTGGGACTTGCCACTTACTTGGCCACTCATACGTTGCCTGTGGTTCATGAATTAGGACATGACTACAGGAACCCATACATGATTTATAGGTACATAGAGAAAAATAGCAGTTCTATCACACTTCCCCGAGGACCGCCTGACAATTATTCCAGATGACCACTCTCCGTTAAGGACAATGTACTAAAGTTTACAAGCCGCCCATGTGTCTAACCTATTCCGTTATGTTATATACAGGAGTCACCTGCTGTTATTTGTGTTCGCTTGAGGTTCGAATGGTTCTGAGCACTATGGGACTTAACATCTGAGGTTATCAGTCCCCTAGAACTTAGAACTACTTAAACCTAACTGACCTACGGACATCACACACATCCATGCCCAAGGCAGGATTCGAACCTGCGACCGCAACAGTCGCGCGGTTCCGGACTGAAGCGCCTAGAACCGCTCGGCCACCGTGGCTGGCGGTTCGCTTGAGACATAGCCCTGGGAGAGAGATTCGCGATAAATACGAGGGTTATTCGGAAAGGAAGGAAAGATTGGTCGCGAAATGGATAATACAGTGAAAATCTGAAGCTTTGCACAGATGCGTTGGGCACTGTGTCTAGTACGCCCGTTGATCGCATCATGTCGCTCTTTTCAGTTCTGAGCTCACAGTGGGAAGGTAAAGATGGCTAGAAAATAGCGTCTCCTGCCAAGTATGAGGGCCTGGAGAAAGATTTCGCCTGAAGCTATGCAGTCCACATAATGTAATTGTCATTCGGCTCGTTCTACACAACATTCGGCCGCACTCTGCACGGACAATGAAGATGCTCCTGCAGCGTTTTCGATGGGAAGTGTTTGATCACCCACAAAACAGCCCGTAATTGGATACCCCTGAGGTTCATCTCTGCTCAAATGAACCACTGGCTATGAAGACAATATTTTGACACCGACAACGAACTGCTGTCCAAAGTAGGAAATTGTCGAAAAACACGAGTGAATTCAAAAGTTGGTACAACGCTACGACAGATGTCTAAGTCTGAGCGGCGACTGTGTAGAGTAGTAGCTGGAAGGTGTAGTTAACCGTTGCACATAAAACACTTTCAACTTTCGCTGTGGTTTCCATTTCGCAACCCATCGTTCATTACTTTCCGAAAAGCCCCCGTACAAGATAAGTAAGGGGCCAACAGTTCATTTGCTTCTCTACAGCAGCGATGTTTATTACTACGGCCTCCACACAGGAGTTTGTGTGATGATCAAACAATGGGATGTTTGTGCGATCCCCCTGCTTGAACGGTTTCTTAAACGATATATTTAAACTTTAGCTTCCCTTTTGCTCTCTTCTATTCCCAGACCAGTTTGGTCAATAAGTGACTGTACAGAAGCATTCGACCCGGTCAGTGATTTTACGTAGGACCGCAATTTTCTAGGGTTTTTGAGTCCTCTTGACAAGGAAAACTTTTGGACATTCTACATGATTTTCGATATATTCGGTCGACGGTAGTCCAGTACCAAAGACGACGATTATCACCCTGTCCAGACTTCTCGTGTGAAGTGTTCGTTCCGCCCTGTTTTAATAATTACATTGAAACTATTTCCGTACTGTTTTAATAATTTCATTAAAACTCCACATATACGCTTCAATAACGAATAAGGGAAAAATTACGACAATTCATTAACTTCCACTTCGGGAAATATGACGCTAGTGCATCTGTTGACATGCACTGTTTTCAGCAGTCTTTCGGCTTCTTGTCGAATAACAGACAGGTAGTGCTATTTTCATTGTTTTCTACAAGAAGTGGCTAGCAATCACAGTTTAGTCAACAATCAGCCCTCTTTAGTGAATTAGCAGTCTAGTTAAAAGTTGATTAACTCTCTACAGTAAATTGATTCCTTAGGATGGATAGGCTATGTGACTGCTGTGTACGGACGCAGGAGGAGCTGGCCACTATTCGCGAACAGCTGAACGTGTTGATGGCCGCCGTCAGCCGTCTTCAGGCTGCTGCCTCGGAGTGTAGCGGCATTGGGGAGTCTGGTGCGTCGCAAGATACACCCCAGGTGTTACATGCTTCACCCAGTGTCCCTGCTGTCGAGACATCTTCGCGGGTACCGGGCGCGGTTGGGCCACCCTCTCCCCAAGGGGAGTGGCGGGTTCAGCGGCGTTCGCGGCGCACGAGACGAAGGGTCAATGTGGAGCCGTGTGGCGTCGCCCCCTCTGCCTGTGAGTGGACACGTGGCCGCTCCTTCAGAAATGTCCGAGAAGGCACACGGGGGGAGGGGTTTATTCGTGATTGGGAGCTCCACCGTTAGGCGGGTGATGGAGCCACTAGGAGAAATAGCGTAAAGGTCGGAGAAGAAGGCCAGTGTTCACTATGTCTGCTGGCCGGGGGGTCTCATCCGAGATGTGGAGGAGGCCCTGCCGGCGGCGACAGAGAGCACTGGGTGCCCCGGACTGCAAATTGTTGCTCATGTCGGCACCAATTACTCCTGCCGTCTGGGTTCAGAGGTCATCCTCAGTTCATACAGGCGGTTGGCGGAGTTGGTGAAGGCGGAAAGCCTCGCTCGCGGGGTGGAATCCGAGCTAACCATTTGTAGTATCATTCCCAGAACCGATCGCGGTCCTCTGGTTTGCAGCCGAGTGGAAGGCTTAAACCAGAGGCTCAGACGATTCTGCGGACATCTGGGGTGCAAATTTCTCTACCTCCGCTATCGGGAGGAGAAATGTAGGGTGTCCCTGAATAGGTCAGGCGTGCACTACACGCAGGAATCGGCTACAAGGGTAGCGGAGTACGTGTGGAGTGCACATGTGGGTTTTTTAGGTTAGAGAATTCCCTCCCTAGGCCCGACAAGACGCCTCCTGAGACGCGGCAAGGTAGGAGTAGGCAAAATGCAACAGGGAATAACAATATTAATGTGATAATAGTAAACTGCAGGAGCGTCTATAGAAAGGTCCCAGAACTGCTCTCATTAATAAACGGTCACAATGCCCATATAGTACTAGGGACAGAAAGTTGGCTGAAACCAGACGTAAACAGTAATGAAATCCTAAACTCAGATTGGAATGTATACCGCAGAGACAGGCTGGACAGTGAAGGGGGAGGCGTGTTTATAGCGATAAGAAGTGCAATAGTATCGATGGAAATTGACGGAGATCCGAAATGTGAAATGATTTGGGTGAAGGTCACGGTTAAAGCAGGCGCAGACACGGTAATTGGATGTCTCTATAGGCCCCCTGGCTCAGCAGCTGTTGTGGCTGAGCACCTGAAGGATAATTTGGAAAATATTTCGAGTAGATTTCCCCACCATGTTATAGTTCTGGGTGGAGATTTTAATTTGCCGGATATAGACTGGGAGACTCAAACGTTCATAACAGGTGGCAGGAACAAAGAATCCCGTGAAATTTTTTAAAGTGCTTTATCTGAAAACTACCTTGAGCAGTTAAACATATTAGACCTTCTGGTGACAGACCCGAACTATTTGAAACAATTAACGCAGAACAGGGAATCAGTGATCATAAAGCGGTTACGGCATCGATGATTTCAGCCGTAAATATAAATATTAAAAAAGGTAGGAAGATTTTTCTGTTTAGCAAAAGTGACAAAAAGCAGATTAAAGCGTACCTGACGGCTCAACACAAAAGTTTTGTCTCGAGTACAGATAGTGTTGAGGATCAGTGGACAAAGTTCAAAACCATCGTACAATATGCGTTAGATGAGTATGTGCCATGCAAGATCGTAAGAGATGGGAAAGAGCCACCGTGATACAACAACCGAGTTAGAAAACTGCTGCGGAAGCAAAGGGAACTTCACAGCAAACATCAACATAGCCAAAGCCTTGCAGACAAACAAAAATTACGCGAAGCGAAACGTAGTGTGAGGAGGGCTATGCGAGAGGCGTTCAATGAATTCGAAAGTAAAGTTCTATGTACTGACTTGGCAGAAAATCCTAAGAAATTTTGGTCTTATGTCAAATCAGTAGGTGAATCAAAACAAAATGTCCAGACACTCTGTGACCAAAATAGTACTGAAACAGAGGATGACAGACTAAAGGCCGAAATACTAAATGTCTTTTTCCAGAGCTGTTTCACAGAGGAAGACTGCACTGTAATTCCTTCTCTAGATTGTCGTACAGATGACAAAATGGTAGATATCGAAATAGACGACAGAGAGGTAGAGAAACAATCGCTCAAAAGAGGAAAGGCCGCTGGACCTGATGGGATACCAGTTCGATTTTACACAGAGTACGCGAAGGAACTTGCCCCCTTCTTGCAGCGGTGTACCGTAGGTCTCTAGAAGAGCGTAGCGTTCCGAAGGATTGGAAAAGGGCACAGGTCATCCCCGTTTTCAAGAAGGGACGTCGAACAGATGTGCAGAACTATAGACCTATGTCTCTAATGTAGATCAGTTGTAGAATTTTGGAACACGTATTATGTTTGAGTATAATGACTTTTATGGAGACTAGAAATCTACTCTCTAGGAATCAGCATGGGTTTCGAACAAGACGGTCGTGTGAAACCCAGCTCGCGCTATTCGTCCACGAGACTCAGAGGGCCATAGACACTGGTTCACAGGTAGATGCCGTGTTTCTTGACTTCCGCAAGGCGTTCGATACAGTTACCCACAGTCGTTTAATGAACAAAGTAAGAGCATATGGACTATCAGACCAATTGTGTGATTGGATTGAAGAGTTCCTAGATAACAGAACGCAGCATGTCATTCTCAATGGAGAGAAGTCTTCCGAAGTAAGGGTGGTTTCAGGTGTGCCGTAGGGGAGTGTCGTAGGACCGTTGCTATTCACAATATGCATAAATGACCTTGTGGATGACATCGGAAGTTCACTGAGGCTTTTTGCTGATGATGCTGTGGTGTATCGAGAGGTTATAACAATGGAAAATGGTACTGAAATGCAGGAGGATCTGAAGCGAATTGACGCATGGTGCAGGGAATGGCAATTGAATCTCAATGTAGACAAGTGTAATGTGCTACGAATACATAGAAAGAAAGGTAACTTATCATTTAGATAGAATATAGCAGGTCAGCAACTGGAAGCGGCTGATTTCATAAATTATCTGGGAGTACGCATTAGGAGTGATTTAAAATGGAGTGATCATATAAAGTTGATCGTCGGTAAAGCAAATGCCAGACTGAGATTCATTGGAAGAATCCTAAGGAAATGCAATCCGAAAACAAAGGAAGTAGGTTATAGTACGCTTGTTCGTCCACTGCTTGGATACTGCTCAGCTTGCGCCTGCTCGTCTGGCACACTTTGAACATCTGACCGAATGACGAAGCTCAGTGAGAAGTGCCATTCTGAGGCTGCCAGCTGGAAGACATCTCTGGCTATCCATGTCTGGATTTTCTATGATCCCCATAGACAGCGTGAGGCGAATGCTCACGCAATTTCTTCCCTATACTTACCCAATCAGAGCTTGTGCTTCGTCACCAATCCTGTTTTCCCTCCCTTACTTTGAATATCTGACCAACAGCTCAGAATTGACTCTGTGTGATTTGCACCTATTCATGCTCTTGAAACATTATGTTCGTTCCAAGGCTTTGATGAAGAACTTCCTAGACGGTGTTACGGGATGACTGTCTTCTCAGGTACGAGTGGTCTTCAAAACGTAAGTTACAGAGTATTGTTGCAGGCCGAGTAACTTTTATTGAATGCTGCACTTAGATCGGAAAGTTCTGCCAATAGCTCAGTTCCACGACAATAGAAATCCGTTCCTTGGTTGCGGAACCATTCGGGACCGACTGTGCGAACGTCCTCATCGTCGGAAATCTCCGACTGTTGTGAATCATTTCCTCGATTGGTTGGATATTGTCGTCTTTGCTGGATGGCAATGATCACGTTTCTTGTGTGTAAATTACACACAAAAAACGTGACATATACTCATTTACGTTTGTAAATGCATAATAAACAGAAAAATAAAAATTGTGTTTTGCGGTTTTGCAGATGAGCACTTGTAGATCGTGTTGCAGAATAGCTACCAAAATAAATGTCCAATAGGATCATGTGAGATATGTCAAAAAATGCATACATCCAGTCTTTTAGGCAATTAAGCTATAAATAAAACTTTGACATAATGTTATGAACAACACACAGTCCATCGGGTAGTTAATGCATATCTCAACTGTGAACTATGAACAAATTATGTATAATATTTTGCAACAATTATTCATTCACAATTATAAATACGTATGTTTTTGGATGGGGTGTCCTTTAGCAAAACACAATTTTGTTTTTTAACCCAAACATGTTTCACTGCAGTTGCTGCATCTTCAGTGGTCTCTTATTTTTCCGTCTGTTAAAGATAAAGAGTGCTCTTTGTTGTTTGTGTACATGTAGCTATTAGTTTTTAATTCGTAATTACAGATATTTGAAAAACACATAAACTACGAATTCATACCTTTTTACCACATGGTGAGGTTTTTCTGATGTCTTGTGTTTCTACAGTGACCGTTTTGTTGCACAGTTTGTCATCTGCAACCAATTATACCTTAAAGTAGACAAATTGTTTTAGCCAAAATTACGATTTGAAAACTTGTTATTTCTGTGCCAGAAATTATTAATTCTATGTTTTTGCCTGTTTACATAATGTTTCACTTACATTTTCCTTTTATCATCTTCACCACTTTAAAACACTATATATTGAATTGCCACTGCCATTGTCACTGTAACTGTTTCACTGCTTTACGAGCTGTAAAAACAAACATGGCGTTCAGTGGAACAATTGAAAGTGTAAAAACAAGATGGCTGACAGTGGAATAGTTGCAGGTGTTCCTGGCGGTTTATTCTGAATCTCTCAGAGGTGTCTGTGAAATTTTTTTGGTGTGTGTGAGACAGTAGGTTTTGTGTGTGTGTGTGTGTGTGTGTGTGTGTGTGTGTGTGTGTGTGAAAAGGAAGGGGGAGAGAGAGAGGGGGGGGGGGGGAGAGACAGTAGGTTTAGGAATTTGTTTATTTTTTATTTTAATTTATTTTTTTGTGTTTGTGTATGTGTGTGTGGGGAGAGGGGCTGGGATGGTGGGGGGTTGGTGAGAGCTCTATCGGTTGGTCTTGTCTAATAATTCCTTGAGGTCAGAGAACACTGTGTTATTGCAGAGAGCTGTGAATTCATTTATCACTTGTGTGCCTTCCACTATGGCTTTTTGTATCTGATAATTTTCTTCAATTATTGGTTTTTGTGCGGGGCTGTTGCTGTATTTCAGAATTTTCAAATCCGTATCTACGTTTGTTGGGTTATCTTTCTTGTCCATGAGGTGCTCAGCAAATGTGGAATGACAGCTCTTAGTTTTTAATGGCCTTCTGTGTTCTGTGTATCTGGTATTAAAGTTTCTGCTTGTCTGCACTATATAAGCTGCTTTGGAGTCCTAGCATGTTAGTTGGTAAATACCAGATGTACTTTGTTTGTCTGTACTTGTATTGGTTGTCCTTAGTTTTCTCTGTATTGAGTTGTCTGTTCTGTAGGATATTTTTACCCCTTGTTTTATGAGTATGTTGCCTATTCTGTGAAACGCGCAACTGGCTTCGGTGCGGGGCGGTGGTGAGGTGGGTGGGCTGCTTTTGGCCTGTTGTGGGGTTGTGAACCTCTGAGGGCTACGGCGGGACGAAGTCTCTCCGTCGTTTCTAGGTCCCCGGTTCAATACACACACTGCTCCATTTGTGTGAGGAAGGTGGACTATGGCTCCAACTCTTCGGTGGATTCCTGAGGCAGCGATGGTTCAAATGGCTTTGAGCACTATGGGACTCAAATGCTGTGGTCATCAGTCCCCTAGAACTTAGAACTACTTAGACCTAACTAACCTAAGGACATCATACACATCTATGCCCGAGGCAGGATTCGAACCAGCCACCGTAGCAGTCGTGCGGTGCCGGACTGCGCGCCTAGAACCGCGAGACCACCGCGGCCGGCGAGAGGCAGCAATGGCTGATCCGTAGGCACCAGGGCGATAGCCGGCCGCTGTGTCCGAGCGGTTCTAGGTGCTTCAATCCAGAACCGCACTGCTGCTACGGTAGCAGGTTTGAATCCTGCCTTGGGCATGGATGCGGATGATGTCCTTAGTTGGGTTTTAGTAGTTCTAGGGGAATGGTGACCTCAGATGTTAAGTCCTACAGTGCTTAGAGGCATTTGAACCAGGGCTATGACAGTGTCTGGGCTGGTTAACTTCTGTAAAAGAAACTCAGAGTCTGGTTGTAGATGCTGTAGGCGAAGCCGGAGCTGCGCAAAGACGTGTGAGGGCTGCGGTTTCATACTTGAAAAAGGCAGTAGACTTTTGGAACACATACATTCGGAGAAAAAATTCAGCAACAATCCGAAGTGGTGAACGTGAATGGAAGGCTACTCCGGGCAAGCACGAAAACACGACGAGTCTTTCGGGCTAGATGCTAGACCCTGTTAGGACGTCATACCTGACGCAGTTATTCTCTTCACCACCGTAGTTAGATATGAGCACCTCACAGGCAATAGCACCACCACTTCACACCAACAAATTGTGCCGTGGGTGCGGTTTCTTGACAGTCGTCTGATATAAGTTCGTTTTCTTTCATTGTACATGGGAAGAAACACTGTTCAAATACTGTTAATGTATGAGAGTGCGAGGAGAACGAAACTCTGATGACAGCACTCTGGAGAAGTTTAAAGACTAAACATGTTTGAAACGTTTGTAGTTAAAGACGGGTTAGCAGTGTTGCAATAGAAATGCAAGAAATAAAACACTTGCTTAATTTTTTAACCAATGTATAATAGTTTCATGTGGCTCACAGAGGTAGTGTGAAGGATATACAGGGTGAACCCAAGTCACGCACTCAGACATGATTACTTGATTACTGACATTCTTTAACAAAATGCTGTTCCATGGAAATGTCCAGTAGAAAACGGACCTTAAAGAAAGGTGACACTGTAATTACATGTACGACAAATATCTGCATTCGATACTATGTTACTGTGCTGCCTAGTTAGTGCAGTGGAGAAAGTTGTGACATGACTGCCACGTATCGATACGTGATGTTATTTCATTCTCTGCCACTGTTTTGAGGTTATTTTATTGAGAGTCCTGAGCATGTAGGCTAGGGAGGAAAGGTTTGCGTTTTTGTCAGTGAGAAAGTGTGCTTTCAGGACTAGTGTCTAGTTCCTGTTCGTTGGCAGAAGGTGGTCTCATTAGGAGCAGCAAGCATCCTCTGGGAGTTAAGCGGTTCTGTGGAAGTGAGGCTGCGGCCAACTGTGTGCTTTTGTAGGCTAGAGTCGGCGCCTGTCCTCACCGAAGGAAGAGACTCTTGTCTGCCGCTGCCGTCCACTAAGAGTAATTGAGCATGACGGTTTTGCCCTTTCTATGTGGACATCAAAGGATGGGAAGCTGTGGCATTACGAATACGGTATGAGAAAGTCGGTTAGTTCTGCTTCAGAGTTTTGGTATCCAGTCTAATGAGTTTAAAACGTGGGAGTTGGGGGTAGAGAATGAAGTTTGTGGGCGATTCGTCGCCCTATTGCCATCTGATGCTGACTGTTGTACCCTACTCTGTGTAATTTCTCTTGAAATATTAAAGAACTGCGCTCTGTCAATTTTATATGAATTGTGTGGTTCGTAAAGAGGAATCAAAGGATTATACTCAATCTTGATTTATATTTCAGGGTCACTTGATTGTCGTACAATTTTTCCATTGTTAGGCAACCCACAAATAACAAAGATAATCTGTTGTGTAACTGTATAGTTGTTCTCTCTATGATGGTGTACTCGTTGTGTACGGTGGCTAAACACAATCAACTGCAGTTCGAAATTACAGACGGATCTTTATAAAGTTTCAAGGTATTGAGTTAGAATAGTCGTGTTCAATAGTTTGATTTTTTAAATTTTAAACTGTGCGGTGTAGTATCTGCTTTTTTAGTAGTTGTACAGCAATTAAAGCAAGGCTTATGAACAACCTGTTGTTTTAAATACTGGTTTAGAAATGATTTAAAGAAGTACTTAATCTTTGTTTACTGTGTGCCGGCCCGGGTAGCCGAGCGGTTCTAGGCGTTATAGTCCGGAACCGCGCGACCGGTACGATCGCAGATTCGAATCCTGCCTCGGGCAAGGGTGTGTGTGATGTCCTTAGGTTAGTTAGGTTTATATAGTTCTAAGTTCTAGGGGACTGATGACCTCATAAGTTAAGTCCCATAGTGCTCAGAGCCAGCCATTTGTTTCTTGTGTATTTTTCCGGTCTATTGTTAGCGTTGCTGCCCCAGAGTAAAAAGAAACCAACTTCACTCGTCTACTTCTTGGTCTGACGCTGCTTCTTTTGTGGTAGATAGTTTCCCAGCAACCACACAAATCGTGCAGTTACATCCCCTTAAGCGTATGCTTAGCACTGCAGCAAGTAATTTATTTTTAACTGACCATTAACCTTCACGAGTATTTGACATGTCTGACCAATAACTGCTAGGGTCAGAGTCAAGAAAAAAATGTAGTTGTTAGATATCCATCGTTTAGGAAACAGTTTTACTGGACATATGAAAATGTACACCTAGATGTGCTCAAAGACACTGAATTGAACTCTTGTACTCGAGTATTCTACTGCAAAATACCCATAGCACTAACTGAGCAGCATGCTATTAATAAAGATGTCTGTCGCACATGCGACTAGAATGTTGCCAAATTGCCTTCGTTCGATGTCAGTTTTCTGCCGAAAATATGCACGGGCCGAAATTTTGTTACAGGCATTTCTGTAATCAGTGTTCGAGGAAGTCTGTCCTCGTAGCTGAGTGGTCAGCGCGGGTGGCTCCCATTCAGAGGTCCCGGATTCGATTCCCGATACTGTTAGGAACTTTGCCTGTGTGGGACGGGTATGGTGTGCACTCAGCCTCGTGAGGACAACCGAGGAGCTCAGGGACCAATCAGGTGAAGAAACCCTGAGCACACGTCCCTCCGTACCGTATCAAATGGGGGCACTGGCAGAGGATAACACAGTGGTACTTAGTATGCAAGAAATCCCGCAGCGGGACACGAGTGCACCAAATTTGGTTCACCCTGTATATTTTATGTATTTATTCGTGAAACACACTTGCCTCAGTGCTTGAATTGATTAAATAAATACAGACGAAGATCACGCTTCTGCTGTGAGGAACGAAGGATTAATCCTTGCAATACCAAGGGGGGAGTGGAGAAGGGGAAGATGGTACTTTATGCCCACCTTTTGAAAATATTTTAACTAGTCAGTTACTTTATATTTTCAAATTTTGAAAAAAAATATTTATTGTTTTCAATAAATACTTCTACCAGATTCCATATATGTTCTAAATTTTTCAGTTAACCCAAAGATTTAGATCTCAGTAGTAGATGTCACTTTCCCCAGTGAATGTCGTATTCAGTGTGTTCAGGTTCAGGGCCTTACTTACGCATAAATATCTCCTTGAAAATTATGTTGAGAGTAAAAGTCAACAATAATGAACGAAACTTACACTCAAAAAAGTTTTTTGTCGTGTCATAAAATCAGTAGTATACGTTCTCGAAAATGAATTGGTACTGTTAAGAGTGTGCTAAAAGGTGTTTTCAGATTGTGGACTGCACTTGCACATCAGTATCTCCCTAAAAAGCAGGCTTTTAACGTAATTTAACAACAGTTAACTATTTTTGTGTTTTTTTTTAAATTATTTTTTGGGTGGGCATGAAATAGCCCCACCCCTTTCTTGGTAAAGTGCATTATGGAATATGCGTTGTCATCACTAGGCTTAAATTCCTTCTAGAGTCCAGCAATTGCTAAATGCTTCATTTCTTGTACATCTGTTGCTCTATTACTCGTATTACATGATGTACACCACAACCATTTGCGGTCTTTTTTAGTTTTAGTCTGAAATGGATTTTTTAAACTTATGTTACAAACATAAATAAATATATTAAACTTCTGTGAACATAATTTATTACACTTATTTCAGTTTAGCGTGATGTCTTTCAGCCGGCCGGAGTGGCCGTGCGGTTCTGGAGCTGAGCGACCGCTACGGTCGCAGGTTCGAATCCTGCCTCGGGCGTGGATGTGTGTGATGTCCTTAGGTTATTTAGGTTTAATTAGTTCTACGTTCTAGGGGACAATCCCAGAATTTCACTTCTTTATTGTAACATTCGGCATCACAACAAGCAACTAGCAATATGAACAGGGCGCCGCTGTGATAGCTGAGCGCCTTTGGTCGTTTAATGTGGAGGCTGCCATCAAGTTGGTCGGTTGCTTTGTTTGCCGATAAATCGGTGCGTGTGTAGGACCCTTTAGAGGTGCTTAGAAGCAAACATATTTAATTTGAGTAGGCCGGAGGCCATAAGTGTGTTGTTTCTTTATTGATTTTTGATCAGGGAGACCGGAAAGGGCTTTTACACTGCCAGAGTATAACCAGATTTTGCCGAACTGAGAATTATTAATATTTGTATCACAGTGAGGAAGTACCGGTTGGTTATAATGAAAATGCAGGTACTAACAAATGTCCTGTATGACCTGTAAATACCGTATGGCAGGGGAACTAGGTAGATATTTTAATACATTCATGCGGAAGCTATTTACTCTGAAAAAATTAGTGACATTTTTGGTTACCAGGTGCAAATTTGGTGCCGCGAGAGCAAAAAGATATGTAGAAATGTTTCCGTACGTAATGGTTTCGGAAAGTAAATTCGACAAAAATAGTCAAACTAGTCAGAAAGGAATTACGTTGATTTTATTATTAACTGCCACTTACGCAATTTGTTCAACATGAGCACCTGAGACGTTGACGAGATGATGCATGCGAAAAAGACGTGGATCCGGTGGAATATGAGCAGAGTGTCCCTGTACAATGGCCTATGGATCAGGTCCAGACAGAATGCGTCCGTGATAAACGTGTTCTTTTACATATCCCCAGAGCGGAAAGTCATATGGATCCAGAAGCTCTTACGGAGCATGCATCTGGAAAACCTTCGTAGATAACATGTTTGTGGAAGGTTACATTAAGCAGACATTTCACTGGTAGAGCAGCATGACGTGTTACCCCATCTTCGATGAAAACAGTGGTTTCCACAAACTTGCACTCTTCCAAAGCAGGAATCACATGCTCTACCAGGAAGTCGCGGCAATGCACAGACTTCACACTACATCTGACCGGCCCTATGGGCGTATTCTCTTCAAAGAAAAAAGCACTGAGAATAAAGGTGGTTGTGGATCCACACCACACAGTCACGTATTACGAGTGCGGTGATTCTTCCCTGCACAACACACTGTTTAACAGTACCCCAAATTAGTCAGTTCTGTGTGTTCACTGCACTCTATTGTAAAATGTGCCTTTTCACTCCATATGATATTGCCTGGCCAAATGTCATCAACTTTGATCTGTGTCAAAAACTGAAGAGCAAATCCAGAACATTGCTGTCGATCAGGAGGTTTCGCTCAGTTGCTGCACCGCCTGCCTCTTGTTCAGGTACCAACGTAAAATAAACCACAAAACTTTCCTTGCTACTGACCATAGAATGGACAACTCTTGTGACACTAGCAATAACTGGGGCACGTGCTGCATGGTCAGTTACAGCAACAGCAACCTCGTCAAAAACTTCCACCGGTATAGGATGTCTTCTTCTTCGAGGTAGCCGAGCGGTCTGAGGCGCTTTCTCACTGACCGCGCGGCTTTCCCCGTCGGAGGTTCGAGTCATCCCTCGGGCATAGGTGTGGTTCAAATGGTTGAAATGGCTCTGAGCACTATGGGACTTTTCGGAGGTCATCAGTCCCCAAGAACTTAGAACTACTGAAACCTATCAAATCTAAGTACATCACACACATCCATGCCCGAAGCAGGATTCGAACCTGCGAAAGTAGCGGTCGCGCGTTTCCAGACTGAAGCGCCTAGAACCGCTTGATCACCACGGCCGGCTCATAAGTGTGTGTGTTGTCCTTAGCGTAAGTTAGATTAAGTAGCGCGTAAGCTTAGGGAGCGATGACATCAGAAGTTCGACACGTAAGAACTTACCACCTCTTCCTAGTGCCACACCAAGCTCACCCGTGTTTTAGTATTTCTTTATCATGTTCTTTAAATCATTTAATGAGGAGTCAGACCTTTCAGCACGGTAATTGCTGCCGTTCACATACAACAAATTCAGCGGGAGCGCACTGTCTTTCTTCTCGACAATCATATTGTTCACTCACGTTATGGCTTGTCAAATGACAGCGTGGATGTCTTATCTTCATACAAACAACGTAAAGCTCCAGATTTGCACCTGGTGATCACGATTGGAACTAATTGGTTTCCAACGTAAATCAATTCCGTGTTAGCGCATTAGCATGTCTACGAAGTTTCGCCGCCTTACCATATTTACAGCCCTCCGCGAGTATTTGCCCTTTAATTATAACCACCCGGTATGTTAGTTATAGCCGATGCCACAGGTAAGTCTCATTTATGTTTTTAGAACAGTAAATTTTATTTGAGATCAGAAGGAAAATGCAGACGAGAACTTTATTTTATTTTTGTTTTTACCGTTCATCGCTGGTGGAACTAGGGCGAAGGCTGTTGCGACGAATGAGATATTTGCTCAGTGTAAAAAGTAGAAAACAAGAAAAGCAGAAAAGTAGGTGAGAGTGTTGTGTCTTGGTGCACTCTCTAGATTTTCGCCTCTAGACAGTCCTGTAACAGAAGTTTAATGTATTTTCTTCTTCCATTTTCTCAAAGATGGCATTCACATTTTCTGTGCTACAATCTTTTCCTGAAATTGCAAAAATTACTCGGAAAATTACGGTTTTCCCAAATGTAAAAACATGTTCCAAGGAAGAACATGGTTATGAATTTAGAAAAAAACCGCATTTAGTAGTCTATGTGTTACATTATTATATTGCTACACCCAGTAATCAGTAAGTAAAATCAAACTAAGCAAAAGAGTTATCAAAACCTAATTACAAGCTAAATACGTTTTGAAACTGAAGCTATTGGAAACAAGCAGACATTTCTGTTCTCAAGACAAGTAAATTTGTTATAATACAAAATATATCCAATTCATTTGCAAGATCACATCTAACAGGGAAAAAGACATTCCTCTGGCCGGTGGCGCTACAGTGTGGAACCGCGCGACCGCTACGGTTGCAGGTTAGAATCCTGCCTCGGGCATGGGTGTGTGTGATGTCCTAAGGTTATGTAGGTTTAAATAGTTCTAAGTTCTGGCGGACTGATGACCTCAGAAGTAACGTTCCATAGTGCTCAGAGACATTTGAGCCAATTTGAACATTCCCCTGTTTCAAGGTACCCCATGGCGCGCGATCGACGAAATGTAGCCTAACTGTCCACATGCTTTATAAATAATTCTAAAATATGTAGCACTTTACTCAGCATAAAATTATATACCTGAAGAATTAACAATATATTCCAAGTAGCTTTAATGTATTACGCACTACTTAAATGTACAGAACGCGAAATGCTGCGCAAAACGCAACATAATGTACAACAACAAAAACTCTAGTGCTCATTCCTTCATTGAACTTTAAAATCAGTCACTGGACTGAAATATTGACTGAAAAATACAGTGTGTTCCTTGGTACATTATTTTCTATGAACAACACTCTCTCGTACTACTTTTTATTTTTGACAAAATATCTATTCTACTTTGCGCCACCTCCCTCGCAGGTATTCAACAATGAAGATGAGTACTTAGTCATAAGTATCACCAGAATTGTAAATTCCCTTCAAAATATTCCCACGTAGGACTTTTCCTGCTATCCTACTAGATTGGAAATGGAAGGTATTAAAAGTAAAGAATTGCAGTTGTAAAACTTAATTGGTGCTTTTTGTAAATCCCGTCCCAAATATTCCCATCTAGGATTTTCGCTGCCTTCCTACTAGATTTGGAATGGAAGGTATAAAAAATAAATGTACTTACGTCGTATAAGTTAATCGCGGCACGATTTGCATAAATTCTCTACCCTAGGCAAATTTACAAAATACACAGCACATTGCGCTCAGATATCCAGTTTCCTACCCAAATTCTCTTCATTAGATTAATAGTAATAAAAAAATACTTCAGTTAACGGCGACGCTGACATTTACATCAAACACTACAGTTGTGAAAATTTGTTTCAAAATATAGTTATCACTAAAATTAATAGTAACCATGGTTCTGTGAATTGCACATAGCCAGAAGTCGGAACATTTTAGACTATTTAAAATTACAGAAAATTATTCATACGCTGACCTAGGAAGTTCATCAGATCACCTATAAAATAAGGAAATTAAGTTTCGGTTGCGAAGACTGAAACTGCTGCCAGTAACAAAATTTCTACGTCCCTTACGACACAGTTCGAGGAATCATTCTCTAAGACATTGTAAGTCAAAAAATATCTGATTCTTGTTAATGCGCCCATTCTGTATTTGTGTCATCTCTGGAGTCTAGTGCTCGTAGAATCAGACGTACATAACTCATTCATACTGATGGATTTTTATGTCTGAGTATTGCCCCTCCACAAATGCGCAGGACAAAAATAATTAAGAAAAGGAACGTCATAAGGTTTCATAGTCCCTAAAATTGTAATTTTTTTTAATGTGGACACTTTCTCTATGACTATTGAGAATGCCTTTAAATGGTTGCCATGGCTGTGCAGGCCTTTTTCAATTGTATACAGTGACCTGCAATAAATGACTCACTTTTAAGTTACGTACTTTTCCGGTTTTGTTAGTGAAATTTTTGTGTTAGCCAGCGTTTTTCGAAAATATAAAAACTTTTGGTTCTAATGTTTCTCGAATTTTTAATCTTGATGCTGGTAACTACAAATAAAGTTTAAATATTCAAATAACGTATGTAACAATGATTTTTTCGTAACTAAAAAGTAAGGAATAAAACTAAGACTTTTGTTATAAAAATATTCAAAATAATGTGTAGATTAAAAACCAAATTAGGTGCTGGAAGCCACTGAGGATGCTTCAGAAACTAAAAGAAACGAAACGAAATATATATGGTAAACAAAGGCCTCTTTGTTTGCACGTCCTTCCGGTGTCTTCATGCGTTTTTGTTAGTGTTTGAGCAACCTGTGAATTTCGCTGTCCGTGTACATAGTTATTTTATTTGTCCTACTGTACCCGTATTGATATTGCAGTCCATATTCCTCTTCTTTTTATTTGTCGTGCCGTATTTTTCCGATTGTGTCAGTGATTTGTGTTGTTTTATACTGTTTGTTTTGTAGCAGATGCTTTAGTATTCGTGTTGGAATGCGTTCTGCTGCTCTTGTTGACAGCGTATTTGTCTTTTATTGGAGCTTTGATCGATAATGTTTGTCTCTCATGTATGTATAAGACCGTGTCTCTTCAACAGAACGTGGTGTAATTTTAAAGAAATGGTGGACGTCACCTTGAAGGGATCGTAGTATTCTACTGAAATGTAAATATATTTTATTGCAATTAAAGGTGACTGTTAGGGAACAAGCTTATGGGACATTCTGTCTGTTTTAAGTTTCTCATATTCACAGGATAATCCACGTATCGTAACTAAGCACTTAAATTCATGAACACTAGGTGAAGATCCTCAACACTAGTATATTCTACGTACTCCTTTTTACAAATTTCTCAGGATCAGTTAATGTAAATTCAAGAATTGAATTTACAGACAATTGGCAGGACAGTTCGGTGATGCTATCGTGATTGCTGGTATCTCTTGGTACGAACTTCAGCCGCTGTACGATGCATAATATCATCATTAAATTAGACATTTTCGATTTTAACCAATATGGTTGGGATTATCGGTCTTATTTGTGATAATTACTTCTGGAGAAACAGTCACGATCGCTAAATATAATTTATTTAAATAAATATTTAAAGTAAAAAAATGACAATTTACGATTGCGACTGTTTCTTTTTAAGTAATTAGACATTTTCTTTTCTAGAGGGAGATTCTTGTTAACGGTTAGAAACCACCAAAGCAACATATATGATGCAAAGAAATGTAGTTTAATATGAGAAACACGGAGTTGCAGATGTTGGGAAATAGTCCAAAAGTGGGTGGCAGATGTTGAACATGTGACGTCATCAGATGACGTAGCTCGCCGCACGTGCTACGGTTGGGCCTGTCGGTCTATCCCCCATTAGCATCCCAGCCCAAGTCAACTATTCTCGTCGGTGTTGCCTTGAGCCTAGGTGCGTGACTTAAGCGTGTGGGGTTCATGGTTCGAGTCTTGCGAGTGGAAGGCAGTATTTTTTTTGCAGTCTTTAGAGAATTATGTGTTTACGTAAAGGTAAGATATACTATTTTGTTTACGGTCTCCACTGGTTTATTGCAAAGTACAATATGACGAAAACCTAGCGTATTGTGTCAGTAAATGAGTATAAGCCGCCGAATTACGTCGCTATCAGTAAATGATTCAAATGGCTCTGAGCACTATGGGATTTAACTTCTGAGGTCATCAGTCTCCTAGAACTTAGAACTACTTAGACCTAACTAACCTAAGGACATCACACACATCCATGCCCGAGGCAGGATTCGAACCTGCGACCGTTTCGGTTGCGCTGTTCCAGACTGTACCGCCTAGAACCGTTCGACCACTCCAGCCGGTATCAATAAATGACCTACGTTGTCTTTACTAAACAAAATCCGTAAACAAGAATGAAGGAATAAAATGAAAGAAACACAAAACAGCAACAGCTTTTGTTTTGTTACGGTGAGGATAACAATTCTGTGACTTCTATGTTTACAACATATCACATTTGCGTTCGTAGGGTAGTAGGAGTACAGTACACAGGGCGAAGCGAAATTCGCGCACTCGTGCTTCGCAGCACGACTCCTCACATGCCAGCGATAAAAAAAAAAATGTCTTTCAGAAATTTCGCCCGGTGAATACATCCGGCAGAAAAAGGACGTTAAAGAGTGGCAATCTGGCAGCACTGTAACCACATCTGTGGTAACTGCCTCTGTCTGCACATACTGGTAGTGCTGTAGAGTGGGTGCAGAGAATAGAGTTTTGGGTTAGCCTGCAGGAGACTGATGGTTCGATCCTGGTATATGTTTTTTATATGGTAATTGTAGTCCACGTGGTACTGTTTCTGGCATCTTAATCGCCAACAGCGATTGAGTGGGTCCTCTAGAAAACATTTGCACTTACATACTGGAATCGTAGCAATGGAAGATTGGTCAGCTTTGAAAGAAGCCCTTTCCACATTTTGTGCGTGAATTTATTCGCACTACTTTATCTGCTAGATGCGAAACCTGTTTTCTTTGTACCCTCCTCCAAATGTTCCATAGATCAGTACCAACTATTATTCTTGTCTCGTTCAGGTCCAGTACATTTCGTCAGGGCCTTTCGCTGCCAGTAGAACTAGCAATGTGCTTTGCAAATAATGTCCAAACTGGGTTACTGTTAGTATGTGTTATCACCATGGTCTCACTAATTATGCCTTTAAACATTGATTCTGTTAACGGCATGCTGATTATTACATATCTCAGTGCATTATTATTATTATTATTATTATTATTTTATTATTATTATTATTATTATTATTCTATAGATGGGATTGTGGAAACATCACGTCTATTACTGTGTAATTCGAAATCGAACATTTTGAAAGTATCTAACCAAAATTGTTTCCTTTTTAATTAGTGAAAGCATCAAATGTAAAATTCTTCAAAATTAATTGTTCAACAAACCTGCAACTGACTGCATCTGCGAACTTGTTTCTTGAACTCCTCCATTTTGCCTGTAATGAAACATGTATTTGATTCAGAAATCAAATTTAAGAGATGGTACTGAAAATTTAACTTGTGGCCCTGATGTCTACTTAATGAAATTATATCTTGCCTTGAATAATGCCAGTTGTGCAATGGCATAAATTTGTTATTTGAAATAACTTTGCTCTGATAACTTTAATTATACCAAAATCGATTTCAAACGATTAACTGCATTTATATATTTGCATAGAGGGCTCATTTTCGTTACGTTATTTCATTGGTGGGTAACTTTACTATTCATTTTCATTTTCAATACAAGCAAAGGATGTGGATTACGATTCAGGCTGTTAGATTTAAACACAATGTTGATCTCAATATGTATATTGTTAAAATTTTGTCATACACAAAAACTACCTTTTCCAACATTTTTTTTAGCCCGAATCACTCTTACAAAAAAATTTTACAAAACGCTTACTGCATCAAACCTTGGACATACGAATCCTAACTCTGAACATTATCTACCAAAAACGATTTTTGAAATCATTAAATAGCTTCTCCCCTTTTACGTGCTAACGTTTGCTCAGTGTAATTGCGCGAGTCCTACCTTAAAGCTGTCACCACACGTCTGCTTCCACCGGGCACCTAGCTGCGACTCAAGAATTTTTTAATGCGCGCGCCTGGCTCTCTTAACCATCAAAGACCCTTCTACTCAAAGATATTATACTCATTCCACCTTGTGGTTTGAAACTACCGACTTTATTTTCTGGATCTACCCTGATCAGACCTTAGCACATACCTTTCAATTTCACAATTAGTGGAGTAAGGATGAATCATGCAGAACCATATCTGTCAGAGTGGTAATGCGTCTTAGATGGAACAGCGCGCAGGACTGATGGCGTGTTTATACTGTATGTGCCGTCCACCAGACAGGGACTAGTTGCAAGCGGAGGAACGTGCCCGTGACAGACTCCAGTGGACATGTATGCACGTATCGAATTTTCTCGATGTAAACCTCTAAACCAGTGTGGCAGGCAGAAGGCATACACAAACAATAAATATGTGGATATGCTTCTGGTACTTGATGCATTTGATAATGGGCTGGTGTTGCTGCTCGTGAATAAGCATATCTTCGTCGACGCCATCCAGATAAAAATGTGTTTCGTTGTCTGGAGCTGCACCTTCGGGAGTCAGGTTCTCTCTTTCCACCGTCGCGTGACAGAGGTCATCCACAGATTCACCGTACTCCAGCTACTGACGAAGCTACTCTGTAGGTCATACACGAAGAACCTCAGCAAAGTACACGTAGCCAAGCAAAGCAGCTGCGTGTCTCGCAACGCACGGTTGTTAACGTGCTGCACGAGCCTGGGCTGCACCCCTATCATTATGCTTTCACGCAACACCTGCAGTCTGCAGATCGATATCAGGGGATGCAATTCTGTGAATGGTTCCAACGACAGGAAGCCAACTTTGACTTCGTGAACACTATAATATGGTCGGATGAAGCAGCGTTCACTCCTGAGGGTGTCTTCAATATGCACAATGCCCACCACTGGTGTGAGGTTAACCCGCACGTCATCCGCGACTGGGAATATCAAGTTCACTTTGGTATCAACGTCTGGGTCGGAAGCATGTTGTTCTGAATGGAGAGACGTCTACAGACGTTAAAGTAACCTCTGGCGTGTCACAGGGGAGTGTTACGGGACCATTGCTTTTGACAATATATATAAATGACCTAGTAGATAGTGTCGGAAGTTCCGTGCGGCTTTTCGCGGATGATGCTGCAGTATACAGAGACGTTGCAGCGAAATGCACGAAGATCTGAAGCGGATACGTACTTGTTGCAGGAAGTGGCAACTGACCCTTAACATAGACAAATGTAATGTATTGCGAATACATAGAAAGAAGGATCCTTTATTGTATGATTATATGATAGCGGAACAAACACTGGTAGCAGTTACTTCTGTAAAATATCTGGGAGTATGCGTACCGAGCGATTTCAAGTGGAATGATCAGATAAAATTAATTGTTGGTGAGGCGGGCACCAGGTTGAGATTCATTGGGAGGGTCCTTACAAAATGTAGTCGATCAACAAAGGAGGTGGCTTACAAAACATTCGTTCGACCTATAATTGAGTATTGCTCATCAGCGTGGGATCCGTACCACGTCGGGTTGACGCAGGAGATAGAGAAGATCCAAAGAACAGCGGCGCGTTTCGTCACAGGGTTATTTGGTAAGCGTGATACCGTTACGGAGATGTTTAGCAAATTCAAGTGGCAGACTCTGCAAGAGAGGTGCTCTGCAACGCGGTGTAGCTTGCTGTCCAGGTTTCGAAAGGGTGCGTTTCTGGATGAGGTATCGAATATTTTGCTTCCCCCTACTTTTACCTCCCGAGGAGATCACGAATGTAAAATTAGAGAGACTCGGACGCGCACGGGGGCTCTCCGGTAGTCGTTCTTCCCGCGAACCATAAGCTGCTGGAACGGAAAAGGGAGGTAATGACGGTGGCACGTAAAGTGCCCTGTTTCACACACCGTTGGGTGGCTTGCGGAGTATAAATGTAGATGTAGCTCTAATTATTTTAAATGTCTGACAAATAAAACAGTTAAACTCGGAAACTCAACTAAAAAATTTCCTTCTAGGTAGATCTTCGTGTCCCATTGGAGAACTGTTATTGAGTGAGTTGTAGCTTCATAGTGTTTACTTCTGTTAAACCTTATTATTTACTGTGAGAATTCGTCTGTAAACGGTCAGTATGAAGCCGTATTCACATGCGAATTAACTTAATAACCAGAGAATTAACTCGTCCCGCGTGGTTACAATACATCGTGCGTGTGACGCATAAAATATGTAACTAACCAAAAAAACATGTAAATAAAAGAATTTTCAATCTATCTGTCTTTTCACAGAATAGTTTAGACACACCTTGTATTAAACTGAATCATGGATCCTATGTGGCTGGAAAAATGATTCCTACAAAGTAGATTCTGGGTTTCCAGAAATGAAATGATAAGGATCAGTGGTATGGGTAGCAGCGCGTATGCTCTTTTATAAGCTACAGTCGATTTTAACGAAGAATAATGAGGACTATTTTTTTCTGATATTGTAATTATGGTCTTCATTATTCAGTTTTAGCTCCTCTGGATTATTTCATGGGGGACAATATGCACTATGCTGCTGTATTTAAAATGTTAACTTTATAAAGAGTTCTCTAAAAACTGCGAGTGGGAATGTATTATAACATGATTTTGTGCAATAAAAATTCTTTTTTTAATATGAATTACTCTACAATGTAATTACATTTGACGGTTTTGAATGAGTATAAGCAAAATATCGCGTCGATATTCTATATATTCGATATAATTTGGCTGGACGCTCATATACCATCAGCCACTTGTTTGGACCTTGGCCATCGTCACCAGAGAACCCGATAGGAAGCCTCATGTGGTGGCACATAGATGCGGTCTCCGATAGATTGAAGTCTGATGAATATGGCTCGAACTCGGGTTTCTCGCCACGTAAACGGCGGCTCTTCCGTGGCCTGATGGAAACCACTATTTCGTCGATAATGTGCGCTATCACAAGTTCCAATAACCAGCGCCTCCAACAGAATAATGTCACGTAGAAGAAGCTGCAAGTAGATGAATGACGAACACTAACTTCACTCAACGAAGGTTTATTGAGCACTTGCACACACAAGAGCGCAGAGCAAACTGCCTCCGGCCAGAACGCATACAGTATATATTATACAGCTAGAGAACATTCCAATACAATGATTCTTGACACTTGTGGATGTTTCTAGAATGTACTCGACCCGAATATAGAAATTAAAACTGTAAAGTCCAGGTGAAGATTGAAGTCACGACCCTCCATGCAACAGTTTAGTATCATAACCACTATACCACGGTGCTACTCAGCTTCTACTGCGACAATATGCTTCTCATGCCAATGAAATTCAGTGTCAGCTAGAGACATACGCTGACAGATATCCTCAAAGTACTCACTCTACACGTCGTAAATTTAAATATGTGTATGATAAATTGAGAGCAACTGGAACTTTAACGCATCGGAAACATATCCGGCAAAGGAAAGTTACTAACGACGGAACTGAAATTGGTACGCTTGCCACTGTGGTTCGAGATCCTTGTCTTAGTTCGCATCAAATTGCAAGGGAATCTGGCATGAGCCAGAGTAGTGTTGTTTGTGTTCTGCATGACCATAAACATCATCCTTACCATGCCAGTCTCCACCAAGAATTAACTGGTACGGATTGCATGCGTCGCATTGAATTCTGCCATAGGGTCAACTTCAGATTCAGAAGGATGACAAATTTATTAATTTGATTTTATTTACTGGCGAGGGTACATTCACGAACCATGGAAATGTTAATTTGCATAACATACATTACTCAGTAAGTGAAAATCCATGTTGGCTGCGGCGAGTTGCACACCAAAAACCGTGGTCGGTGACTATATGGTTTGGGATTTTGAAGAACAGAATTATAGTCCCTTATTTCCTCAAAGGAAATCTTAATGGTATGAAGTACACCACATTCCCGCAAGAAACATTAGGTCTGTTATTGGAAGAAATACCTATAGGAACAAGGAACAGAATATGGTACCAACACGATGGGTTTCCGCCACATTTTTCGTTGGTGGCTAGAAATGTGTTGCAGACACAATTCCCAAATCGTTGGATTGGACGCGAAGGAGATGTGTCGTGGCCGGCTCGTTCGCCAGACTTGACGCCTCTGGATTTTTTCTTGTGGGGGTTCGTAAAAGGCATTGTTTATAAAGACGTTCCACCTACACCCTAATGATATGCGAGAGAGAACTGTCATAGCACGTGATCCGATAAGTGCCGATGTGACAAGGAATACCACTCAATTCATGATTGGATTCGTCTCCGTAGCCTCTATCAGAAAGTAAGTACCACACATTCATATATCTTAAGCGACCCCACCCAGCAACAAAAAAACCAACGCCATCTTATGGCCCCCGTTGTCCCATGCATTTTTAGTCCCACAAACTTTTCAGCTCCTATCATACTTTCGGAGTTATTCTTGGTGGTAATAGTTAGCGATTAGCCCTGTATATGTACTCCTATAAGTAATAACAAAATGGATGACGTAAAAACAATTTTGCTCCATGTTCCTCAAGAAAATGTGCAGTTTCAGCATTCAGTCACATCATGGCCCATAACAGCGGCATTTCGTGATGGATATGAAAACAAACGAGTAATGAAACTACAAAAAAACTTCAAATATTATCCAGAAATACGTTTCAAACAATCTTGATTATAATAAGAGATGTTCATATTCAAAATTCTATTTTGAAACCGGACATACATGGCAGGAGATAAAAGAACTAAAGCGGATAGCTACGCTTGAACTGTGAGCCTTCCTGGTTACGACCGTGTAAACACATTATGAGCACGCATCAGTGTCTTCGCCACTGAGCCTAAGCACTCAATTCTACACGCTGGAAAACGGACAGCAGGTGAGTCGCGCTAAACAGCTCACAGTCAGTCCGTGAGCAACCTACACAATTAAGAGCAGCCCTACGAACAGGTATGAAATGAAACAAAGACCTGAAATGAGTACCAGGGCAGCTTTAAGAACGTCGTATTTTTGATCGGAGTTTCTGGGAAAATACAGTGCATCTGTATGGAAAACCGTATCCTAGAAGACATACTTATCACGCAAGCCTGACAGCTGACGATGAAATACGGAAACACACCGTTGGTAGAGTAACAGGTCTGGCCGTACTAAAGCGTAACAGAACAGTTTAGAAATCTTTATATTTAGATGAAAACTAACATAGATCTCGCTAAATGCAGTTAGGTAAATTTAGATAACCCATATTTGGGGAAGAATGAATAACAGTTACGCTGCTATCAAACGTATATATTCAGTAGGGATCATGAGACCGAGAAGAGAGAGATCAGGACGCGTAAAGAGACCTACTAGCAGCTAAGATTGTCCTATACACGGCCTGGGGGTACATACGTATGCAGACGTACATATTGAGAACGTGCTGTCACGTTTTAGTCGTGTTTTTCAATATCCCGTGAGATACATGTTTGGTGGAGAGGTTCCGAGATGCTGCAGCCGGCAGCTGTTATTGCAGCTGTGCACCGACTCGCGTCTTATTGACCTTTCACGTGCGGGTTCACTATCGAACCACTTGGCGCTCGTGCCCGAGACTTGAACAGTAATACTCGTGTGACTAGACGACAGTCCCAATGTGCAAACCATTTGGATTTATTTAGAATACCCCATGCTAATGCATCTCAAAAGGTTAGTTAATTCCTGATCCTGCATAATTTCCAAAATTTCTATCGCTGTGATAAGGAGCGGGTACGCCGAATGCTTGCGTGTATGAATACATTCTGGTTAATCATGGAACTGTGAATAACACAAAGTAATACACTGAAACTGAATAACTGAAGTCGTCACTCCACTACACTTCATATATTAGCTACACCTGCCTATACATGTTGCGAATCACCGGTTTTGTTCGACTTAGTGGGTCTTTTTTTTATTACACACGTAAAAAAACTGTATTGTATCACCTCGGTTCCGAGAGTTCTGGAATTTGTACAGAAAATTGGAATAGAAATCAACATACATATCATTTCCACCACTTTTATTGCTCATGAAAACTACACATTGCATGGTGTGCCACCATACAGCGAGACCTTCAGAGGTGGTGGTCCAGATAGCTGTACACACTCGTTCCTCTAATACCCAGTAGCACGTCCTCTTGCATAGACGCATGCCTTTATTCGTCATGACATAGTATCCACAAGTTCATTAAGGCACTGTTGGTCCAGATTGCCCCACTCCTCAACAGTGATTCAGAGTAAATCCCTCAGAGTGGTTGGTGGGTCACGTCGTCCATAAACAGCCCTTTTCAATCTACCCCAGGCATGTTCAATAGCGTTCATGTCTGGAGAACATGTTGGCGACTCTAATTGAGCGATGTCGTTATCTTTAAGGAAGTCATTCACAAGATGTGCACGGTGGGGACGCGACTTGTCGTCCATGAAAACTAAAGCCTCACTAATATGCTGCTGGTATGGTTGCACTATCGGTCGCAGGATGGCATTCACGTATCGTACAGCCGTTACGGCGCTTTCCATGACCACCAGCGGCGTACGTCAGCTCCACATACTGTCACCCCAAAACTTCAGGGAAACTTCTCCTTGCTGCACTCACTGGACAGTGAGTCTAAGGCGTTCAGCCCTACTGAGTTCTCTCCAAACACGTCTCCGACGATTGTCTGGTTGAAGACATATACGACACTCATCGGTGAAGACAACACGATGCCAATCCTGAGCGGTCCATTCGGCATGTTGTTGGTCCCATCTGTTCCGCGCTGCATGGTGCCATGGTTGCAAAGATGGACCTCGCCATGGACGTCGGGAGCGAAGCTGCGCATCATGCATCCTATTGCGCACAGTTTGAGTCGTAACACGACGTCCTGTGGCTGCAAGAAATGTGTTGTTCAATATGGTGGCGTTGCTGTCAGGGTTCCTCCGAGTCATAATCCGTAGGTAGCGGTCATACACTTCAGTAGTAGCCTTTGGGCAGCCTGGCTCTCTGTATCACCTCCATGTCCAAACAACATCGTTTTGGTTCATTGCAAGGCGCCTGGACACTTCCCTTATTGAGAGCACTTCCTGGCACAAAGTAACAACGGGGACGCTATCGGACAGCGGTATTGATCGTCTAGGCATGGTTGAACTACAGGCAACACGAGCCGTGAACCTCCTTCCTGGTGGAATGACTGGAACTGAAAGACTGTCGGTCTCCCTCCGCCTAACAGGCGTTGCTCGTGCATGGTTGTTTACATCTTTGGGCGGGTTTAGTGGCATCTAGTAACAGTCAAAGGGACTGTGTCTGTGGTAGAATATCCACAGTCAACGTCTATCTTCAGGAATTCTTGGAACAGGAGTGATGTAAAACTTTTTTTTGATGTGTGTGCAGGGCGAGTTTGCTAAATGGAGGCAAACTACAGGAAAAAAAACGGTTGCGGTGAGTAAACGGAACAAAAAGGTCACATTGACGTACGTCCTCAAATGCGTTCCAAATGAGGTACACCCACTTGAAGGTGAAGATAAAAGATCTTTGACAGCGACCCCGGTCTCATCGCTAGGCTTGTGACCCACCAACATAATATAAATGAGACGACCGTGTGTAACATCTACATCTACATGATTACTCTGTAATGCACAGTTAAGTGGCTGGCAGAGGGTTCTTCGAACCACCTTCAAGCTACTTCTCTACCGCCCCACTCTCGAAGAGCGCACGAGAAAAATTAACAGTTAAATCTTTCCATGCGAGCTCTGATTTCTGTTATTTTATTACGTTGATTATTCCCCCCTGTGCAGGTAGGCGGCAACAATATATTCACACATTCTGAGGAGAGAGTTGCTTATTTAAATGTGATGGGAATGTCCTATAGCAACGAAAAACGACTTTCTCTTGTTCAAAAAGATTTCGGGCTTGCAGCCGGTCGTCGTAAACTTCGTTGCACGATATGTTGGCCGGACAACTGCCAGCCATCCTGAGGTGAGCCGAACGAGGATTGACGAATTGTACGGCCAAACTTTCAGGAAACATTCCTCAAACACAAAGAAAGAAAGTATGTTATGTGGACATGTGTCCGGAAACGCACTTTCCATGTTAGAGCTCATTTTATTACTTCTCTTCAAATCACATTAATCATGGAATGAAACACACAGCAACAGAACGTACCAGCGTGACTTCAAACACTTTGTTACAGGAAATGTTCAAAATGTCCTCCGTTAGCGAGGATACATGCATCCACCCTCCGTCGCATGGAATCCCTGATGCGCAGATGCAGCCCTGGAGAATGGCGTATTGTATCACAGCCGTCCACAATACGAGCAGACAAGAGCTTTCAAATGCCCCCATAAATGAAAGTCAAGAGGGTTGAGGTCAGGAGAGCGTGGAGGCCACTTCGACTGAGTTGTGCAGGAGCTCCATCGCGCACGAACCACATGTTGTGTCGTACTTGTAGAGGCACATGTTCTAGCAGCACATGTAGAGTATCCCGTATGAAATCATGATAACGTGCTCCATTGAGCGTAGGTGGACGAAACTAACATGAGCTCCAACATGGAAATTAAGCGTTTCCGTACACATATCCATATAGCATCTTTTCTTTGTTTGTGTGTGAGGAATGTTTCCTGAAAGTTTTGTAACACCCTGTATAGTGCAAGATGGTACCTCCGCGCATGCGTTGCAGTTGCGGAGACAGAAGGACCACACCGCCGAGCGACAGCGCCCTCGCTGGTGGAGCTGCAAGACTCAGCTGCCGTCGGTATTGTCGCTGCCGCAGCTATCGAAGTCTTCTGGCGTCTTCGCCTCGAGCAAATTTCGGAGATGACTGATTCCACGCGTTATTCAGTTGGTAACCACCGTCACGGTTCATCAGATTTCCCGCGATGCGTATTTCAACGGATTCTTTGATAATGGAGTCACAAAAACTTGTTGCTGTTGCCAAAATCGAAGTTTTGTCGTACTCAATTGAATGTCCGTTGGAAATACATTGTTCTGCAACTGGGATGCAGTAGACGAGTGCAACGCTCTTCCACTACTCGTCTTTGTGTGTCCCATATAGGCCATACCACATTGCCACGGTATTTGTAAATTCCCGTCTTTCGCAGTAACTAATCATCCTTCACCGATCCCAGCAAATACGAAATCTTAGAAGATGGACGAAAAACCACTTTCACAGGAAAATTATTAAGGATCCTTGTTATTTTGAAAGAGATATTTCCAACGAAGGGAAGAAAAACTAGGGACTTGGCCGGCGCGTTCTCCTCTTTATCCACTTCCTGGATCCTGGCTCTAGTCCAGAAGGCCCTGTTAATTTGCCGGGTCGACTATCCATTGTCTCGGAACACCGTACTTAAATGTGCAAGTTCCTTCCGCAATTTCTCTGCATCCGACACCGTATGTGCCCTGTGCACAAGGGGTTTAAGTACCGGGTGATCAAAAAGTCAGTATAAATTTGAAAACTGAATAAATCACGGAATTATGTAGATAGAGAGGCACAAATTGACACACATGCTTGGAATGACAGGGGTTTTTATTAGAACAAAAAAAACACCCTATATGTCAATATGTCCAACATCATTCCTCAACAATAGCTGTAGTCGAGGAATAATGTTGTGAACAGCATTGTAAAGTATGTCCGGAGTTATGGTGAGGCATTGCCGTCGGATGTTGTCTTTCAGCATCCCTAGAGGTGTCGGTCGATCACGATACACTTGCGACTTCAGGTAACCGCAAAGCCAATAATCGCACGGACTGAGGTCTGGGGGCGCGGGAAGCCAAGCATGACGAAAGTGGCGGCTCAGCACACGATCAGCACCAAACGACGCGCGCAAGAGATCTTTCACGCGTCTAGCGATATGGGGTGTTTTTTTGGTACTAATAAAACCCCATGTCATTCCAAACATGTGTGTCAATTTTTACCTCTCCATCTACATTAATCCGTAGTTTATGAAGTTTTCAAATTGATACTGACTTTTTGATCATCCGGTACACTCGTGGTTTGGGATGGGTGATGGCAACTTGAAGAAGGCAAGTACAAATCAGAATGGGCTTACGGTAAACAGAATGTCCCACCGAGACATTACTCTTCCGTTTAAGCAAAACATCCAGGAATGGAAGGCAACCATCTTTCTCTAGTTCCATAGTAAATCGAATATTCTCGTGGATGGAGTTAAGATGATGAAAAAACTCCATCAAGTTTTCTTCTCCGTGGGGCCACATTATGAAAGTATCATCGACGTATCTCAAAAAAAAAAAGTGGTTTAGAAACCACTAATTCAAGTGCTCTCTTTCAAGAGCTCTCTCCTCAAAATCCTCCATAAAAAGGTTAGCCCCCAGAGGAGACAGAGAGCTGCCCATGGCGACACCGTCAGACTGTTCAAAATATTCCTGGTTAAACATAAAATAAGTTGAGGAAAGAGCATGTCGAAACAAAGTAGTGATGTCCGATTCAAACTGTAGACCAGTTAGCGTAAAGGATCCGCTGGAGGTACTTTTGTAAAAAGGAAAACTACATCAAAACTCAGTAGAAGATCCGAACTACTGTGGAGAGCCCACAGTCTGTTGATAAAATCTGCAGTGTTCCGTATCTGATGTGAAAATTTGCCAACAAGTGGTCAGAGATAAGAAGCTAGATGTTCGGCTAAATCATATGTGGGTGCGTCAATATTACTCACTACAGACCGTAAAGGCAGACCTTCTTGATGTACTTCAGGAAGACCATACAGTCTCGGTGGTACGCTGCCATGTGGTCTTAACCGCTTGATGGTCTCTGGAGCTGACGAGGAAGAGTTCAGAAGTGCACACATCTTCCGTTGCACACGCGCTGTTAGGTCTTGATCAATACTCCTATATATAGTATCACTAAATAGACTTAACATCTCTCCAAATACAAGCCACGAGGTAACAAAACGGTAGAATTACCTTTATCAGCCTTCAGCACCACTATTTCCGGATCTTCTCGAAGGTTCAGCAGTGCAGCCCTTTCTTCAGTGATTATACACTCCTGGAAATTGAAATAAGAACACCGTGAATTCATTGTCCCAGGAAGGGGAAACTTTATTGACACATTCCTGGAGTCAGATACATCACATGATCACACTGACAGAACCACAGGCACATAGACACAGGAAACAGAGCATGCACAATGTCGGCACTAGTACAGTGTTTATCCACCTTTCGCAGCAATGCAGGCTGCTATTCTCCCATGGAGACGATCGTAGAGATGCTGGATGTAGTCCTGTGGAATGGCTTACCATGCCATTTCCACCTGGCGCCTCAGTTGGACCAGCGTTCGTGCTGGACGTGCAGACCGCGTGAGACGACGCTTCATCCAGTCCCAAACATGCTCAATGGGGGACAGATCCGGAGATCTTGCTGGCCAGGGTAGTTGACTTACACCTTCTAGAGCACGTTGGGTGGCACGGGATACATGCGGACGTGCATTGTCCTGTTGGAACAGCAAGTTCCCTTGCCGGTCTAGGAATGGTAGAACGATGCGTTCGATGACGGTTTGGATGTACCGTGCACTATTCAGTGTCCCCTCGACGATCACCAGAGGTGTACGGCCAGTGTAGGAGATCGCTCCCCACACCATGATGCCGGGTGTTGGCCCTGTGTGCCTCGGTCGTATGCAGTCCTCATTGTGGCGCTCACCTGCACGGCGCCAAACACGCATACGACCATCATTGGCACCAAGGCAGAAGCGACTTTCATCGCTGAAGACGACACGTCTCCATTCGTCCCTCCATTCACGCCTGTCGCGACACCATTGGAGGCGGGCAGCACGATGTTGGGGCGTGAGCGGAAGACGGCCTAACGGTGTGCGGGACCGTAGCCCAGCTTCATGGACATGGTTGCGAATGGTCCTCGCCGATACCCCAGGAGCAACAGTGTCCCTAATTTGCTGGGAAGTGGCGGTGCGGTCCCCTACGGCACTGCGTAGGATCCTACAGTCTTGGCGTGCATCCGTGCGTCGCTGCGGTCCGGTCCCAGGTCGACGGGTACGTGCACCTTCCGCCGACCACTGGCGACAACATCGATGTACTATGGAGACCTCACGCCCCACGTGTTGAGCAAATTCGGCGGTACGTCCACCCGGCCTCCCGCATGCCCACTATACGCCCTCGCTCAAAGTCCGTCAACTGCACATACGGTTCACGTCCACGCTGTCGCGGCGTGCTACTAGTGTTAAAGACTGCGATGGAGCTCCGTATGCCACGGCAAACTGGCTGACACTGACGGCGGCGGTGCACAAATGCTGCGCGGCTAGCGCCATTCGACGGCCAACACCGCGGTTCCTGGTGTGTCCGCTGTGCCGTGCGTGTGATCATTGGTTGTACAGCCCTCTCGCAGTGTCCGGAGCAAGTATGGTGGGTCTGACACACCGGTGTCAATGTGTTCTTTTTTCCATTTCCAGGAGTGTATTACTGCGTTGTGGAGGAGCTTTCAGAAGAACCCGAGCAGTTTCCCTTCTTATTTCTTCAGCAGCGGCCATAGGAAGGCGACGTACAGCTTGTTCAACACCACTTACGAAACTCATAAGAGGTACTGCACTTGGTGTAGGTGCAAAATTAAGACGTTTGCTCAAAACTGACGGCGTCGCATCGTCTAAAATCTTCTCCGTGAAATTTACAACGGAACGTCGTGCAGTTATTTCATGTGGCGTCGGCTTTTGTGGTACTAAGCTATCAAATTTCGACATCTGCCGGGAACTAGCAGCCTTATATACCCAATCGAACTTGGCTGAAGTCACTCCATCCACCCATTCCCATGATATAAGAGAAAGATGTGCTGCAGTTCTTCTGAGATGGCATCCAACCGAACGAGGACTGACGAAGACGTTCTCAGCTCCGTCTTACATAGTGCACTGATGGTACTGCTGCACATGCGTTGCAGTCGCGGAGATAGGACCACACCGCCCAGCGATAGCGCCCTCGCTGGTGGAACTGCAGTACTCAGCTGCCGTCGGTATTGTCGCTGGCCGCAGCTATCGAAGTCTTCTGGCGTCTTCGTCTCGAGCTGTCTTGGCCACAACAATAACTTTTTGGCACTCCATTATCAAAGAATCCGTTGAAATACGCATCGCGGGAAACTCGATGAACCGTGACAGTGATTACCAATTGAATAACGCGTGGAATCCCGTCATCTCAGAAATTTGGTCGAGACTGCTGTCACCCACGAGTCACTAACCATTCTCATCGCTGCTGTTTGTATATGCCCAAAGTCTCCTGTTAGCTGTTACAAGGTTCCATACAGTTGACGGGTAATGAAGTACGGGTTGTACAAGTGGCTTTTACGTAATTTTTGTTGTACATGAACTGCAGTGTTTCAAAAAGATTTATTTCAGTGTAAGGCAACAAATTGTAACTGACGCCTCAGATAGTCAAAATCACGATCTGAATGGATGGCCTTGCCCATAATGCTCCAAGCGTTCTCAAGTGGGGAGAGATTCGACGACCTTGCTGGCAAAGGCACGGTTTGTCAAACACGAAGACAAGCACTAGAAAGTGCCGTGTTGTGCGGGCGGGCATTGTCTTGCTGAAATGCAAGTCCAGGATGGTTTTTCATGAAGGGCAAGAAAATGGGGCGTAGAATATCGACGACGTACCGTTACGCAGTGGGTGACAACTGAAGGGCTCTTCAACCAGCTCGGGATTTTGACGATCTATTTGACAGAATTGGGCACGATATTCCTCAGGAGGGCATCTATCAGTCAGTGCTGAGCCGAATAAGTGCTTGCGTAAGCGCCAGAGGTGAACTAATGTGCTATTGTGAAGCTCTTTCTCTTGAATAAATCATCCATGTTTTATGAAACTTTGTCATCTGTTTCCCTGCACATGTACATCACATGTACCGATTTTTGTCCCATTCGGATAACTGCTTCGTTGCGGGTCTTTTTTTCTGTCTTAGAGTGCGTTACCTGCCGACTCAACAAACTCTCGCTTTATATCAGGAGTTATACCGCGCTCTACTCCTCAACGAATGTTGTAAATGTATCATGCAGCTGCATTCAGGGTTCTACAAAGGATAGTAGCACAAGAAAAGGAACATGAAGAGCTTCCAGTTGAAGACATTTGTTTCACACAGTGTCAGAGATGAAGTTCTCTAAGTTCTTAATATATGCATTTTAAAGTCCATGTTTACTAGTTTGTTTTGCTTTTAATAATCGTTCCTGTTATATCCCTGACTACTGACCATTCCTAAGTCCTGTGTAAAACTGTGTATTCCACACAACGAAAAAACGTAGTACCCTATGGCTACAATATTGAAACATAGAAGACTGTGTAAGCAAATCAATGACGAACACTAATTTCACTTAACGAAGGTTTATTCAGCACTTTCACATACAAGCGCGGAGCGAGCTGCCTGCGGCCAGAACACACAGAGTATATATATAGCTACGGAACATTCCAGTACAATGATTCTTGACATTTGTGAATACTTCTAAAATGTACTCGAACCGAATAGAGAAATTAAAATGACAAAGTCCAGCTGAGTTTCGAACTCACGACCCTCCATACAACAGTTTAGTGTCATAAACACTACACTACGGTACTACTCAGTTTCTTCTGCGACAATATCAACGATTCACAAATGCAATCAGTCAAATTTTCAATGGATTTCAAACACAACAGAGACATGTGATAAATTTACGGTCTATTTCAGTTTCTCTTCACCTGACCCAAGCTATATATTGTTCCTCCTAAGCATATCTCGCGAGAAGAACATGAAGGTGAAAATTAGAGAGACTGGAGCTCACACGGAAGCTTACCAGCAATCGTTCTTCCCGTGGAAAATTCACAACTGGAATAGGAAAAGGGGGAAACGGCACTTGTACGCAAAGTGCTCTCCGCCAAACACCAGACAAGAAAGCGAGTTAATATTGTATTGTTATCCAGTTTTGATCTATGTCTAAAATTTAAAGCCTCTATCTATTCGCAAAGTTATTTTAAAATCAAGTGAACAATTTGTACCGAATCGTTCAAATGGCTCTAAGCTCTATGGGACTGAGGTCATCAGTCCTCTAGACTTAGAACTACTTAAACCTAACTAACCTAAAGAGGTCACACATCCATGCTCAAAGCAAGACTCGAACCTGTGACTGTAGCAGCAGCACGGTTCCGGACTGAAGCTCCTAGAACCGCTCGGACACAACGGCCGGCGCCAGAGAAGAAAGCGACCTAATGAACAGGTGGTAATATGTTTCTAGCAAAAATTACTTTACTTCGCTCGGTGTCTACCTCAACAATGTTAAATACAAAGAAATAGTCTCAGTCAGATTGTGCGTGAAACAATTAGTGGAACAATAAATAAGGTGTAAACTGACCGACTGCAATTTTCTTTCGGTTTTTATTGCTTTGAGTACACAGCCTGTCATTAATATTGGGTGTATATGACCCTACACCTTTCCATGCATTTCTCATACTGTTTCAGTATGTTTTTGGTCGTCTGGATATTTTCTCATCTCCTAGAGTATAGCAAAAAGCTGTGTGGATCACCTGACGTCTATTTGTGTGATTGCATGGCCCGCTGTCCTTTTGTCCTTTTTCATTATAGCATCAGCTACGTGTTCCTCTCCAGTCTTTTCATTGGTCAGTTTGTTGCCTTTCCAGTATGCACTAGTAATTCCTAAGACATGTCACTTCATTGGGTACTGGCAAAAGGTCATGAAGGTTACCTGCTACAAAATATATGCCCCACCGCCGCAAGTAAAAGCTGGTAAACACGCAGATCGTTAACTTTTCATATTTATTGGGGGAGGCCACGACGTTCGGATCCTCAGACTTTTCACACTTTTAGTAATCCATTAGGAGAAAAGTAGGAAGGCGTACTACTTAGGCACTTTCGAGCAAATCGCGGGAGAAGTTTTAAGCGTCAGTGCGTTATGATCCAGAGCGCGAGATGGTGGCGGTCATGTGGTTAGTGTCCAAACTGAGTGGTAGCTGGATCGAGTCCCGCTCAACTTTTTTTAAAAATTATTTTCAACAGTAGTCGTTTTATTTCATACATGGTACAGTTGAAAGGTAATTTGATGAAAAGACAAGTGTATTTGTATGAACTTTTATAGAATATCCGATGTTACTTGGTTGCTTTTATCACAACGAACACTTTTTCTGTAACTATCGACAAGTAAACGATCAAACGTATAACATTTTCTTGAAAATGTGTGCCTGTCGTCATTTCCAGAATCCATTACACCTGCAATCGAGTAGGATAGCGAGAAGTATTTTGCACCTGGACGCTTTGAAGAGAAGATGCAGGTTACAAAAACGGGGACAGACTTGCAAAGCTCAAGTAAGCGATCGATATATAAAGGTATAAATAACTTTATTTTACAGTACAGCGAGGTATAATATTCCAAAATATGAGAGTAGTGTGCGACTGATCGTTTGATGTGCTTTCAGCATTATGAGTTGAAGAATGATATTTTTCATATAGACACGGAAAACACTAATTAAAACGTCATCTACTACATCGAATGAATGTAATTTTCTCTCATTCATAAGTAATCTTCAGAGTTTCTAAGGAAAAACAAAATTCGTTGACATTTTGAATAACTATTTGTTCTGACAATTTGGATGCAAACAATGAGTAACGCAACATTTTCGTAAATATTTGCGCCGAAAACTGGCGATTTACGCTTGAATGTATTTTAATAGCATATTCATGAGAAGCAATTTGCCTTTCGTTGCAATAAAATATGAACATGGCTGAAGACGTCGAATAAATTTTTAACTTGTCTATAGAAATAAATCACATAATATTCGTCGTAAATATAAAAAATAGTAAACAAACAAATGACATCGAACGCTGAATAAAAGTTCACGCAAGTTCTCGCGTCTTTTCACCATATTAACTTAAAAAAAATGGTGCAAATGGTTCTGAGCACTATTGGACTCAACATCTGAGGTTATCAGTCCCCTAGAACTAAGAACTACTTAAACCTAACTAATCTAAGGGCATCACACACATCCATGCCCGAGGCAGGATTCGAACCTGCGACCGTAGCAGCAGCGCGGTTCCTGACTGAAGCGCCTAGAACCGCTCGGTCACAACGGCTGGCCATTTCCTTTCAAATGTAATATGTACGAAATAATATATTTAGTGTTAAAATATGAATTTAAAAAATGAGGGGTATACGATCCAGTGAACCAACGATTAAGGAGCTTGAACGCTCACCACATGTCCGCTGCCTGCTAGTACCTTGTCTCACAACGCACCGGTCCATCATTGGCACGTAAAACTTTTTGTTGAAATCGCATATGTAGTATGTCTTACTATTTGCACGTAAAGTTTTTCTAATGGGTTAATAAAAGTCTAAAAAGTTAGAAGTAAATCCCTGACCCGAATGCCATGACATCTCCTTGTTAGGCCTTTCTATGCGTTTCATTTTTCCAATTCTAATTATTGTCTTTAAACCACTTTGAACACAGTAGCTAGTCCTCCTAGTAGACTATAGTGGTATGCATGACTAGGGGAACGATGAATGCCTCCTATAGTAGAGTTAAGGAAACCGTTGGCGAATAGAGAAGCAACTGTTCGAATTCAAGATCTCAGATGCCAAGCAAGTACCAAGCAAAGAAGAAAAAGCTGGAAGGTCGAATGTATATATAGAATCGCTTTCCAAGAAAGATGAAGCCAATATTACAGCAACTGAAAATAAAATAAATGAAGTTGAGATGGGAGATGCGAGATAAAATACTATGAAAAGAATCTGGCATACCACAGAAATACCTAAGTCGAACAAGATCCATGGAGCAGACGACTTTCCCATAGAATTACTGAGATACTTGGGACAGTCATCCATGACTAAAGTATTCCACCTTGTGTGCAAGATATGTGAGACAGCGGAAATACACTCCTGGTAATGGAAAAAAGAACACATTGACACCGGTGTGTTAGACGCACTATACTTGCTCCGGACACTGCGAGAGGGCTGTACAAGCAATGATCACACGCACGGCACAGCGGACACACCAGGAACCGCTGTGTTGGCCGTCGAATGGCGCTAGCTGCGCAGCATTTGTGCACCGCCGCCGTCAGTGTCAGCCAGTTTGCCGTGGCATACGGAGCTCCATCGCAGTCTTTAACACTGGTAGCATGCCGCGACAGCGTGGACGTGAACCGTATGTGCAGTTGATGGTCTTTGAGCGAGGGCGTATAGTGGGCATGCGGGAGGCCGGGTGGACGTACCGCCGAATTGCTCAACACATGGGGCGTGAGGTCTCCACAGTACATCGATGTTGTCGCCAGTGGTCGGCGGAAGGTGCACGTGCCCGTCGACCTGGGACCGGACCGCAGCGACGCGCGGATGCACGCCAAGACCGTAGGATCCTACGCAGTGCCGTAGGGTACCGCACCGCCACTTCCCAGCAAATTAGGGACACTGTTGCTCCTGGGGTATCGGCGAGGACCATTCGCAACCATGTCCATGAAGCTGGGCTACGGTCCCGCACACCGTTAGGCCGTCTTCCGCTGACGCCCCAACATCGTGCTGCCCGCCTCCAATGGTGTCGCGACAGGCGTGAATGGAGGGACGAATGGAGACGTGTCGTCTTCAGCGATGAAAGTCGCTTCTGCCTTGGTGCCAATGATGGTCGTATGCGTGTTTGGCGCCGTGCAGGTGAGCGCCACAATGAGGACTGCATACGACCGAGGCACACAGGGCCAACACCCGGCATCATGGTGTGGGGAGCGATCTCCTACACTGGCCGTACACCTCTGGTGATCGTCGAGGGGACACTGAATAGTGCACGGTACATCCAAACCGTCATCGAACCCATCGTTCTACCATTCCTAGACCGGCATGAGAACTTGCTGTTCTAACAGGACAATGCACGTCCGCATGTCTCCCGTGCCACCCAACGTGCTCTAGAAGGTGTAAGTCAACTACCCTGGCCAGCAAGATCTCCGGATCTGTCCCCCATTGAGCATGTTTGGGACTGGATGAAGCGTCGTCTCACCCCAGGAATGTGTCAATAAAGTTTCCCCTTCCTGGGACAATGAATTCACGGTGTTCTTATTTCAATTTCCAGGAGTGTATATTCAGACTTGAAGGATTTAATAATTGCAGTGTCACAAAAGGCAGTAGATGACTAATGTGAATTTTACTGAACTATCAGTTTAATCTGTCATAATTGCAAAATACTAACAGAAAAATGGAAGAATGGAAAAACAATTAGAAACTGACTTCGTGCCTATGAATTAACTTAGATGATAGATGAAAGAAAAGAAAAGTTTTATAGCATTTGTAGGTCTAGAGAAAGTGATTGACAATGTTATTTGTACACCACTCTTTGTATTTTGTCCCAGCTACATTCAGAATTTCAGTGATCTAAAGCTTGTCTACAACTTGTACAGAAATTATAATACCGTTATAAGCGTCGAAGGACATGAAAGGGAAGTAGTGGTCGAGAAGGGATGAGATAAGATTGTAGCCTATCCCTGAAGTTATACAATCTGTCCATTGAGCGAGCAGTAAAGGAAACCAAGAAAAATTTTGGAAAGGAAATTAAAGTTCAGAGAGAAGAAACAAAAACTTTGAGGTTTGCTGTAGAGATAGCAAAGGACTTGGGAGAGAAGTTGATCAGGCTGGATAGCGTTTTCAAAAGGAAACAAGGGTAATGGAATGCAACCGTATTAAATGAGGGGATGCTGTTAGAATTACAATAGGAAACGAGACACTTAGAAGAATAGATGGGCTATTGTACAGCAAAATACCTGAAGATGGATGAAGTAGAGAGGATATGAAATGCAGATTAGTAATAGTAAGGAAAGCATTTCAGAGAAAGGGAAATTTATTAACGCTAAATATAAATGTGTTAGGAAGTTTTGTCTGAAGATGTTTGTCTGGAGTGTAGCCTTGAACAGAAGTGAAACATGGACGATAAACAGTAGACAAGGGAAGAGAAGAGAAGCTTTTGATATATTGTGCTACGGAAGAATGTTGAAAATTAGATGGGTAGCTCGAATAACTAATGGGTAACTACTGAACCGAATTGGAGAATAAATGAAATTTATGGCACAATCTGATTAAAAGAAGGGATTAGTTGTTACGACATATTTCGAGACACCAAGGAATTTGCAATTTGATGATGGAGGGAAGTGTGAAGGGATACCAAGACTCGGATAGAGTAAGCATGTTCAAATAGATGTAGGAAGCAGGAATTTAGAAGATATTAAGATACTTGCCCAGGATAAACTAGTCTTTGGACTGAAAAAAACAGCAAGTCTACCATTCATATGGTTCTGGATAGGGTCCGACTTTAGCAAAACACAATTGTTTTTTAACGCAAACATGTTTCAATAAAGTTGCAACATCTTCAGTGGGGTTTTATTTCATGGCTGTTAAAGATAAAAAATGTTCTTTACTGTTTGTATATATGTAACTATTAGTTTTTAAATCGTAATTACAGATATCTGAAAAAACACATAAAATTATGAATTCATACCTTTTTACCACATGGTGTGGTTTTTCTGATGTATTCTGTTTCTACAGTGACTGTTATGTTTCAAAGTTTGTCATCCGCAACCACTTACACCGTAAAGTAGATAAATTGTTTAATCCAAAATTACGATTTGAAAATTGTTATTTCTATGCCTGTGTGTGTATTTACATTATATTTCACTTACGTTTCTTTTTCCTCATCTTCATCACTGTCAAACACAATATATAGAGCTGTCACTGACGCTGTCACTGGTTCACTGTTTACCTGCTGTAAAAACAAACATGGTGGACATAAAATATTTGAAGGTGTAAAAACCAGATGTTCCTGGCCGTTGTTCTTAATCTTTCAGAGGTGTGTGTGTGTGTGTGTGTGTGTGTGTGTGTGTGTGTGTCAGTGAGTGTGCCAGTAGGGTTGAGGATTTTTTTTGTGTGTGCTGGATGTGGGTGGTGTGGAGGGTGAGAGCTGTATAGGTATGCAGAGAACAGAGTTCCTTTGCAGAGAGCTGTGTATTCATTTATCACTTGTCTTCCTTCCACTATGACTTTTTGAATCTGATAATTTTCTTCAATTGTTAGTTTTCGTGGTGGGGGTGGGGGGGGGGTGTTGCTGCATTTGAGAATTTTCAAATCAGTATTAATGTTTGTTGGCTTATGTTTCTTATCCATAAGCTGTTCAGCAAATGTTGTTTTGTAGTGATGTCTTCAAAATATGTGATTGTGGAGTATTGTAGTCTTATTGTAATTAATTTCCAGGTTTAATTTTAAACATGATCTGTCAGGTCATAGTATTGGTTGTTGTTTATCTAGACAAGAGGCAAGCGCTACAATGCCATCAGCATAACAAAGATATGTCAACAAATGTTCTATTAACATATATTCACATTTCGTTTACCCAGTGTAAGTATTTCAAAATCTGCTTTCGATCTGTGTTCTTTAAGCGAAATTTACTTCTCTGAAATTGGTTTCAGTTTTAAATTTCACACCACGCTGATGAGGCAAAAATAAGAGAGACACCTTCGGGGTAACTTAGTACAACTGGTTTCGACCTTCGTTACAGGTTATCCGTCATCCACTTATTCTTGTAAAGCATGCGGTACTACCCTGTTGATGTATTTCTTTATTATAATTGTAAGAACTCACGTTTCCATGTGACACCATGCCTTTCTTTATGTGAATCATGGACTCTAATAAAAGTTATTTTGTTGAGGTATGAAAAATTAGCACGAGATAGGACGCCATCAAGTCAGCCTCTCGACTAACTGATGCCTTTAAAATTGCGTGGACCATCCAGTAGATATTTCTGACGCCAATACCCATTTCTGTCCCCTTTGGGGTGTCTGACGTCGATGGATGTAGCCCCTCCATTCAGAACAACCAAGCACTTCGACATAGCTCCAGTGAAGGATTCTGCAGACCGAACACAACCCGCGCTTCTGAAAGTTTCTGTTTCTCCGGCACGTCTGTGGCGTTCGGATTCTAAGCATTGGAACAATACTGCTTGTCTGCTGCAGCGCCAGTTTTTTTTATTCCGGAACAGCGCGGTTCTCGAGATTGAAGCATGTACGCCGATATTTGTCTGCCTCGATCTGCAACGGATGCAACGTTACTACCGTCTGATACTCTTCAGAAAAAAATGCTGATTTCCCCAGCGCAGATTTCTGCGTTTCTGAACATGTAGTGTCTGCACAAATCGTGTATTACGGGACCATGTTATTACGGAACAGTTTTCTGTTTCGTTTCAGTAATTGCGCGGAAGGCGAGAGAATTTGTATAACGTTTCGGATGGCTTGTAAAAGCCCACCCCCCCCCCCCCCCCCCCCTCCCGAGTTCCCAACGTTTTCTGAGAGTTTTAACTGCTTCCGTTAATGAGGCCCAAGCGATTTTAATTTACCCCTAATAGACCTGCAGCATAATTATTGTGTACGAGACCGTTGTTTTCAATAAGAAGTCCGTCAGCTACTGATTTGGAGTTTTCCGGTATCTAGTTTTCTCGTAACTTCAGTAATTTGCAACCTTATAGACGGACAAACCCTGAGGGTAGCGGTTGACTACAAATGTACCGTAACAAGAGAAAAGTGAATTTATGGTATTCACACCTTTCACATAACGAAGTAACTATGTGGATGGCACTTGGCTTTCACCTGTAGCTGTTACAGTATTTTTCGCAATACGGCTGTCATCATATTATCATAAAACCAAGACTAAATCGAAATTATATTTGGATCACTATAAAAAACTACAAGTCACTGTTTATTTATTTACTTTGCTGACTATCCATTCGCTGTCTTCAACATGTCTAAATACGAAAATTAGTCAACTATCTTACTTTTTCCAGAATCAAGATGAAGAGAGTCTAGTGAATCGCTTTATAAGGATTAATGTCTAAAAATGAAACGGGACAGAGAGAGTTCTTTCATTTATATAAATGAAATGGTGAGGCATCTGACAAATCACTAGCAAGCGTCAGTGGTATTACATATATAACAACATGCAAGCTGCATACATAAGCCACAGATACCAGACGTAGAATGACTTCAGCCACCACTGTGTGATATTGAACAGGCAGTGAAGGTGTTCTACCACTGCCCAGTATATACAGCAGGTAGTGGCTTATCAGTGGCAAATGTCAACACGCCGTAAGTGTTTTAAAACAGATTACGTAATCACTGAGTCCACAGAAAAATCCAGAGGACGTGACGCTGGGGTGAGGGGACTGGAGTCTACAAAAGGAAAGAAGAAACCGCTTGTCAGTTTTTGACAAGATCGATGTGTAGTTTATTTAACAGTTCGATGCATCTCTAACTTGTACACTTAAATCCTGTCATAGAAAGTCATATCAACACCAAATTTAAACCTCATAGAAATTGCACAATCCCTAAAACAACAGATAGTGTCACCTTTTAATAATTACCCATATATCAAATATGAACACAGGTAACTTTATCAACCTGACTTATCAGCTCTAGTTGCCAGTTCAGAAATTGTAACCATACACGTTTGATAAGCAAATCAGATCTCGAGATGGAAAACTGTTCAGACTGGTAGCCAATGGACGTAATGCACATTCAACAGGAACAATATCAACAGTAAGCCACGTTTGGCCACACTGAACATGAACATGATCGTCAACTCACCATATTGTCAAAAGCTGAGAAGTGATTTCTTCTCTTCTATTGTATCCCCCCCCCCCCCCCCCCTCAGTGGCCTTTCATCTCAGCATCCTGTCCTCTAGATTCTCTGTGAACTCAATGATTATGTAATCTGTCACAATACACAGTTGGCCACACATAAGCCTCTGTGTACTATATATACTGGGCAGTGTTAGAGCACCCTCAATGTCCAGCCAGGATTACACATCTTACAGTTGCTGAAATTATTCTAAGTTTATTATCTGTGACTTACATCATTCAGTTTTCCTGTTGCTAGTAACAAACCTGGCGCCTCGCCACCATGAGCATGGTGCGTTTCATTAGTGTCCAACTATTTACAAGCCTGTATTAGATGTGGAGACAGAAAACAAGATGAATGTTGATGCTGCTAAAGTTATTGATGTATTGTCGTCCATTAGTTTTTCGTGCTAGTCATGCTGATTTTGCTTTAACTGATGTTGATGTACAGCTTGGTAAACTGTGGCTTACGGTTGCTATTGTTAGTATTGATTCTGCATGATATTCATTGGCTACAAATACGAAAAATTTTCAACCTCAAGGTTTCATTGATTACTGAACACTTATGGTTACACAATATGAAGTGACGATTGGGCTGATACGCCAGGAATTTTTTTTAGTGTTAATTCTCTTTATTCTCATACTAGTCGCATGTGTAAATTTTCAAAATAAATGACGTTGAATGTGTTTTCGTTCCGCTTACTGTACGTGATGTAGATAATATATTTCAGGTTGGTAACTGGTATTTAGAGCAGAAAACCTCCACAATACATCCGCTTTGTTATTCGTCGTGGCTTGCATTGCACATTAGCCATGCCCTTATGAAAGCACACGCCACTGTACTTTCAACAACTGAACTCATCCGGTAGCTATCACAAATTAACGTTGTACGCAAAATAATTTTCACAGAGCTCTGCTCAGTCTTTTACCAGGTAACAAGACTTACTTCATGCCAAGTTTAGTAAAGATAGACTCTTATATACTCAAAGATCTGACTGTGTAGATCGACCACACTCCACTGCTGCTTCAGACCGTCTCTTTGTCTCTCGAACGTTCTGATGCGTGCATAAGAGTTACATGTTGTTCGAACCTACAGGTAACAAATCTAGCACCCCATCTCTGAATTACTGCGATGTCTTCCTTCACTCCGACCTGATGCGGATCCCAAACACTCGAACAGCAATCAAGAATAAGTCACACCAGCGTCTACAATTCTCCCAGTAAACCAGAGGCGACCGTTCACCTTCCCTACCACAGTCCCCCATGATCGTTCCATTTAATATTGCTTTTCACCGTTATGCCCAGATTTTTAAACGACTCGGTTGTGTCAAGAAGGACACTAGTAATACTGTAACTGAACATTACATTTTGTTATTCCAATTACGTGAATTTAGAGCTAGTTACCATTCCGCAGACTGTCACCCACCCTGTCTGCCAAATCATTACCGAGCGAGGTGGCGCAGTGGTTAGCACACTGGACTCGCATTCGGGAGGGGGACGGTTCAATCCCGTCTCCGGCCATCCTGATTTAGGTTTTCCGTGATTTCCCTAAATCGATTCAGGAAAATGCCGGGATGGTTCCTTTGAAAGGGCACGGCCGATTTCCTTTCCAATCCTTCCCTAACCCGAGCTTGCGCTCCGTCTCTAATGACCTCGTTGTCGACGGGACGTTAAACACTACCCACCACCACCACCAAAAATTTCATGTATGTAGAGAAAACCAGCGGTCCTATCAAACTTCCCTGGGGAATTACTGAGGATATCCTTCTCTCTGATGAACATTCACCGTCGAGGACAACATACTGGGTTCTACTATTTAAGAAGTCTTCGAGCCACTTACATATCTGTGAACTTATTCTAAATGGTCGTACCTTTCTTAACAGCCTGCATTGTGGCACTGTGTCAAATGCTTTCCATAAATCTAGAAATATGCAATTTGCCTGTCCTCCTTCATCCATAGTTCACAGTATATCATGTGATAAAAAGGCAAGCACCTGTACTTCTGCAATTCAAAGATACGTAACTAGTCAGTCAGAGTGGGACTATACACTAGGGTTTACATCATCATTCTCTCTGACTTGGCCGGCCGTTATGGCCGAGTTGTTCTAGGCACTTCAGTCTGGAACCGCGCTGCTTCTACGGTCGCAGGTTCGAATCCTGCATTGGGCATGGATGTGTGCGATGTCCTTAGGTTAGTTAGGATTAAGTAGTGCTAAGTCTAGGGGACTGATGACCTCAGTTGTTAAGTTCCATAGTGCTTAGAGCCATTTGAACCACTGTCTCTCTGACTTGTCCCTAAGACACTATCATACAGTAGCACAATTGTACGTAATTTATAATTTACGTGAAATAATTGAAACACAAACTTTACAAAGAGTGCAAGAAAAATTTGAATATATTTTGTAGTTGTGTTAGTGGTTAATTATTGTGGGTTTGTTAAAACTTTACTTCCATTTGTGATACCGGAGAAAATGCATTATCTCCTTCAAACAAACCGAAGAACTGCTATGTTTACCCATGATGGTCTGCATAAAGGAATGGCTTATTTCACTCTGCCCTCCCTGCATCTGCATTGGAACATTGACCAGTTATTTCGTGTAACCCAGGTGATCTTTCCAAACAGGTCGTATTCATTTTGGGAAAAGGAACTAAATAAGCTACCTACAAGAGGTAACAGATGAATTTATCATGGAGAAGTCTGAAATGTTGTCGGTGTCCTTTTCTTTGGATTTTCAGTTTTTGACTGTGTTGGGGAAACCTTTCCCCCTATCCTCCTGAGCCCAAAGTTCGCACAGCTCAGTTTTGCATTGAATAGAACCAAAAGTGGAGAGTAAAAATTACAATAATTTTTTGAGAAGCACTATTTAAGAGCCACCCTAAACAGAATACGGAAGTTTGTCTCTTGACAGACCATAATTGTCGTTGTTCTTGTTGGACAGGCGAGTACGTGATCCACAGCATCTAACACCACGAACAGTGTCAGACACACTACGATATATTACAATGAAGGCTTTTCATAGCCGGATGTCTCACCTGCTGGTAGCTCTTTATGATTGTACAGTCTGGCCCATGAAACTTTTCCGTTCCTCCAATTGACAGGTTGGACGTCGAGGTGCGACCTAAGTACTGTGCAAGACAGACGTGACAGAAGTTTACATGTGATCAGCGTAGATAATCCGCGTCAGAGATAAACTTACCTATAGAATAGTCGATAGTTAACTTTTATCTCTGACAAGGATAATCTCTACCAATCATGTGTCAAGTTCTGATGTGCCCTTTTTTCACATTGTTTATGTCACTCTCCAACCTCTGACACGTCAATTGACAAGACTCAGCAGAACCTCGAGTACCTCTGAAGATGTAGATGTCCAGCTCTATTGTAGACAAAACATTAGGAATGTAAAAGTTTCATAGACCGCGACTATACAATCCGGACGATGTACAAGCAGCACTCCAAGATGTTCCACTTTTGGTCTGTCATTGCACAGACTTACGTTTTCTGTCTAAGTGACATCCAATTGGCAGGCGTTGCCCTAATAACTTTGAAGCGCTGTAGCGTCATTAGATGACTTTACCAGAAATGGGTTCCTGCCCTCAATTTGTTCCTCAGTACACCACTAAGGATCCGTCAAACAGTAGCCCTTAACGTTTTTATACAGATGAATAAATTCAGCATTGAGGAGATTTACTCGCTAACATCTGTTTTAAATTTAAGTAGAATTTTTGTTACTAGGTGCATTACCATATCGTACCTTGGAACACGTTAATTTTCCAGAGTACTTTCTGTAACTTGAGAAAAGGACTGCAGTATACACAAGAAGCAAATGCCATCATTTAAAAGTCCAATAAGGAAATGTATTGAACTACTGCTACTGGGCTGGTCAGAGGCGCAAGTATGAAAAATGTATCAAGATGCCAATGTGCAACGCTCTCCTGTTTTATTTGCAGTCAGTGTTCTAGTTCAAATATCAAATGTGTTGCTTCCGAGCAACTGCCCGTTTTTGTTGCGCTTTCAGCTGATTTCGTCAGCTCCGAAACTGTTATTTGTGGTCAGGCTGCGTTGTTAGAAGGCCATATTCAGTATCTGGGGGTATATTTCAATGGAGATACCATGTCCACCTTCTCTTACGAACACTCAATTTCAGTTTCAAGAGTGGTTGGCTTAGAAGCCTATTTCAGCGCGTTTCCCTGTGACTGAGCCTAGTAGGTGGCTGGACAGTGAAGCACGGCCGGTGCCTTTCGCACGTAGCCAGCGCCCCTGCAGCGGACGGATCGCGTTTATCTCCGATAGCAAGCCACGCCCCGCGTGTCGCAGCCAGCCTATACAGCCGGGTCCTGCAGGGGACGCCCGGCTGCCCGCCCAACGCAGTGCTCTGTAGCGCGGGACGGCCGCGCCAGCGCCTGTTGCAAATGAGGCCTGTCCTCTGCACGGCACTCTAACGTTGTAAGCCTGCCACCCCTTTCTGCCACTCCTTTCTGATACTCTAACTGGCTGCATGTAATGTTGTGAACCTGGTTTATGCTATGAAATGTACCACCAGATCCTGAAATTTATTTTTATTTGTTTATGTATTTATGTATGTCTTCCTTACATGGAACTAGAGTTTCACACAGTGTTTTTATAACATTGTAGTAACCTAGAAATAATTGAGCCATGGTAAAAATTCCTGTTTTGAAGCGCATTGTGTGAAGCAGTCGCCCTCCGTTTCTGGCGGTGGCGCCGCTGTGGCAATCGCAGCTTCGGTGTCTCCCTCTGGTGGGAAAGGGGAAAGGTAGCCTGTTCACGTGCATTTAAGGGGCGCTATGAGGCGCGCTCTTCAAAACTGCAACTTATACCACGGCTCACTCTGGACAGTGAATGTGACTGTGTCTGTGATACAATATCCACAGTCGACGTCTGTCTTTAGGAGTTTTGGAAACCGGGGTGATGCAAAACGTTTTTTCATGTTTGTAGTATAGCAAGAGTTAGAAATGATTTGAGTGTGTGTAGAGACAATGTGATTAACAAAATTAATACTAGCAGTACTTCTAAAAGTGTCGCTGCTGCAGGCACTAACAACAATAGTGATAACAGTGAAAGTGGCAGATACGCCAAGTATTTACAGGTGTACAAAAGCGATAGTTTCTGATATTTCGACATCTGAGGGAGCGAAATTTAGATAGACTACAACAGTTAAGAGCACTATGAAATTAGGAAGATCTGGATCGAAAGAAAGATGTAATGGGGTAACGAGTACGTATAGGGACAAAAGTAGACGTATTGTTGCTTTAGTTTAGATACAGGGATTGGACAAAAATGTGGAAATACCGCGAGAAATACATGCTGGAACATAAAAGCAGATGCTATCCAAGCCTGTAGGTTGCGCTGTTGTACGAGGGTCAGTCAAATAAAAACCTTAAATTTGTAATAACAAATCGAAATTTCGCGCCGTTATCCTGTAAATTGGTAAGCATGCTACAAACAGCGTGCAGAATTGCCTGTAGGTGGCAGCTTAGTGCAGATGCACACATACCGTCGCAGTATCAATATAAAGATGGCTTTGCTACTTGCACCAGGGAAGAACATGGTTCTGGTTTTTTTTTTGCGGTGTGAACATATTGAAATTAATCGACAAATGAAGGTTCAGTACGGTGATGTGCATGTTTGTCACAGCAGCAAGTCTACGAATGGAGAAGGAAGTTCGCAAATTGCGTGACTTTTATGGAAGATGCTCCTGGTCCAGGTAAGGCACAACTAGTTGTGAATCCACAGAACATTGTAGCAGTTGAAGCCATAGTGAAGGAAAACCGCGGAGTGCACTGAATAACATTGCAGCATGTTTACAGATTAGTCATGGGTCAGCACACCACATTGTGCATGATGTGCTCCAGTTTTACAAAGTGTCTGCAAGATGAATGCCACGGCAGCTGACTTCTGAAATGAGAGAAAGACGTGTTGATGCTTGTGAAGAACTTTTTTGACGCTTTGAACCAGAAGGTGATGGCTTCCTTGCAAGAATCTTTACTGGGGACGAAACCTGGGTTCACTTAAACCAACCGGAAACGAAGAGAGCGAGCAAGGAATGGCGCCATTCCTCATCACCAAAACCAAGTTTCGAACAGAACCATCAGCAGGGTAGGTTATGCTGACTCTCTTTTCGGACGAAAAAGGCGTTATTTTGGAGCATGATATGCCTAGAGGGACCACTGTCACCAGCGCATCATACACAGATCTCCTAAAAAATCATTTGCGGCTTGCAATCAAATCAAAGCGACGTGGAGCGACGTGTCAGCAGGTGTCCTTTTGCAACATGACAATGCGAGGCCCCACACTCCCCTTACAACATTTGCAACAACCACAGACCTGCATTTTGGCTGTCTTCCTCATCTATCGTACTCACCAGACCTTGCCCCAAGTAATTTTCATATGTTTGGACCACTTAAACACGCAATAGGAGAAAAGAAGGTCAGTTCAGATGAAGAGGTACGCCACGCTGTGCATGAGTGGTTACACGGACTACCAAAAGAATTTTTTTCTAAAGGAATTTATGCACTTCGTAAGCGCTGGAGGACTTGCATTTGGCGTGGGGGAGATTATGTTGAAAAGTGATACAGCTTTGTACCACTTCTCCACAATAAATAATATTTAAAAAGTATTTAAGGTTTTCATGTGACTCACCCTCGTATTTGGCCACAGACGCTACCTGTGCAGTGTCCTTAATATCTTGTAAATTTCGGTCGTGGTCAGAAGTGTTCTGTGTAGTTGTGAGTGTATTACGTCGAATCTAAGTGAAGTCGAACGTGGGAAAATTGTTGGTGCTCGTATGGTGGGTGCATCCATAACCTAAAGAGACAAAGTATTTGGTGTTTCAAAAGGCACTATATGGAAGATTTGTACCACATAAAGAAAAGTGGAAGAACATAATCTGCTAAGTCACAAAGCGGATGTGTGTGCATATTGAGTGATCATGACTGACGGTCATTAAAGAGGATTGCGAGGAAAAATAAAAGGATGACAGCTTCAAAAATCGTTGCAGACCTGAATGTTGCACTCGCGAAACCTGTCAGTACCAAAACAACCGAAGGTTGCTCCCTAAGCTGGAAATTGCCGAGTGAATTGGAATTCCAGAATGGGAATAGTTGGGTCCTGGTCACTCTACTTCCAACTTCTTGCTGGGTTTACATCCCAAAAGTAACGGTTCGACGATTCGGGCTGCCATATCGTGGTATTCCATGGGCTCCATTGTTACTACGCAGGGTCTCATTACTGCCGAGGATTATGTGACCATTTTGGTTGTTAACATCCATCCCATGGTACAATGTTTGTTCCCTGATGATGATGCTGAGTTCCAGAAGACAGGGTCCCAGTTCGCACAGCTGTCATCATCCAGGACTGGGTTTTGAGCCCAGGGATGAATTTTGGTATCTTCCTTGGTCATCCTAGTCACCAGATCTCCATATTACTGAGCCTTTGCGGTCTACTTTCGAGAGAAGGGCGCATATTCGCCATCCACCTCCTTCATCGTAACGTGAACTTGGCACCATTTTGCAGGAAGAATATTCCCTTGAAAACCATACAGGATCTGTATTTATCCATTCTGAGACAACTGGAAGCTGTTTTGAATGACAACAGATTTCTTACGTCGTATTAGGGATGGTAATGTCTCGTGTTTTTGGTGTTTCCATATTTTTATCCAACCTTTGTACATTATTAACTGCCTTTTGAAGCTGGAGATGACAGTCAGGTCTCTAATATAATAAGGGAACCTATTCAAGAGTCGTGTTTCTACTACTGCGAAGGACATCGAAGAAGCGGCTAAGTGATGGAGCGCGATAGAAATAATTTTAGTCTGATGGGATGTTTCACTCATGTTGTCGAGACAAGAGCTTTAAGGTCAAGGAGTGATATGAGGGACGGCAGAGAGGACACACTGTATGGAAATCTCTGTGCTTGTGTTCATGTAGCCAGGATAGCTGTGCATGTGATGGTGAAATATGATCAAAGAGTCAAATGTCACAGATAAATGGAACACTGACATTCCTAACCACTTCCAGACGCTATGTTCTATCCTGAGATAGTACAGCGTTACTGTAACCAACAATAGGAAGTATAAGCGTTTGTGCAACTTTCTTTTCCAGGTCAAAAGAGAATTGCTTTTCATATATATACAGTGAATGGAGAGATGCTGGTGCCTTTATGCATATTTCAGATAATTGCTCAGTACAGTTTAGGTTTTTATTTATTATCACTCCTATACTCTTTGATAACGGACTGTAGCTGATATTTGTCCTATTTACGACTATAGATGGTAGGGATACTCGATATTTCGGGATTATGATCCTGGAAGGTCCAAGCAGGGATTGGATTGAACTGCAACGTTATATTCAAAGCTCATGTTGATAGTGCACACAGGTCGGTATTGAAATTCTCTTATAGCTCTCTTCAAATTTATGGGTTTTACACTTACACAACTGGAAGACATCAGCATGCACGCGGTATGACCCACGAATGCAACGAAATATGGTTTCATAGTTTGTTTCAGAGATGATCAAACTCACAAAAGCGCAACGAAGTTTAGAACTATAGCATTGGGTGGAAAGCTCATACTTTACTGCCTAGTTTGTTAAAACTGGGCCTAACATGCTCAATTTGTGCAGTACAGATCTGTTTGTCGTCTGTTGTATGCACAATTCAATAATCTGGAAATGGAGTGCATCTGTGGCGTTTTCTCTACCTGCGTATACCACGAAGACCTGTGTTTGCAATTTGTTACGTGAAGTGCTGAAAAGTTCCTACGGAAGATAACTAAAAGTGTTGGTAACGTATGTGTTGTATCCGGGACGTAAACTGAAATGTAAGTGAATACAGCACGTTTTCTATTAAGCTAATCTCAAATATTCACACAGGGATGTATGATACACGTGGCGGATTTTGTCTACAAACTAATTTTGTAAGATAACGAATTTCGCGAAGACTGTATGTATGAGATAGCTATTGGATTGGTGCATATGTTCGTAGCATTTTTAGATAAGTTTAATAAACACAACAGAGACACATAAAAGAGACTTTAGTCGTCAATGACATGTTCTCCTTCACTATTTACAACAGTCAGCCACCGTTGGGATAGCTTTTCGTTCCACGACTGTAGAAATCATTTGGGTTTGAGACGAAGAACTCGTTGAGAAGTTCTTCCAAGGTCGTTCGATAGAAAGCGGAAACGGTGAAAATATGAGGTCGCAGGTTAATGTGAATAAGGCGAGTGCGGAATGACTTTCCAAATTAACTTTTTTTTGTCAGTCTACCGGAATGAGGGTTTGCGATGTCGTGGGGTAGGATCATTTCACACAGTTTTCCACGTCGATGTTCTTGGATTGTATGTGCAAGACGACTCAATTATAGACAATAAATGTCAGCAGTGATGGTCACACCTCGCGGAAGCAATTCGCAGCAAATCACACAGTCGCTGTTCCATCAGACGCTTAACATTTATCTATTGTGGATGCCCGCAGGTATTTGTATGAGGAGTTGCTGCTTGTTTGGATTCAATCATTCCTTTCTTTTTCATATATCAGCATAAAGACACAATTTTAACCATGGAGGGCGGGAATGGTTCTTTACGTGTTGTAGTTGTAGCTTGACGATGTCCACTACGGACAAACGCTAGTTACTTTTATTCTGAAGAAGGCTGGGTTATCCCGACGCTTCAAACAATGGTGAACGTCGTGTGACAACAAACAAAGATAATGTCAGCCCTGCGCCAGCCGGTCTGACGGCATTATACAGTATAGCTAGTGGAAAAAGTTGTTTTGGAGTATCGTCGAATGTGTGTGGCACCAATCGCTTCCGAAGCTGCTGTTTCTGTGAAATCTGTGCACACACTCCTGCAAGAAGACAAGAAAATCCGAAAACTGTCCTTTAGGTGGGTGCCACAAATGCTGTTGGACGAACACAATGCTGTGTGTGTGAATTCCCAAGGGACCAAACTGCTGAGGTCATCTGTCCCTAGATTTACATTCTGCTTAAATTAACTTATGACAAAAACAACACACACACACCCATGACCGGGGCAGGACTCTAACCTCCGGCGGGAGAGGCCGCGCAATCCGTGACATGGCGCGTCAAACCGCTTGGTCACTCCTCGCGGCGTGTGGCATGTTGACGGATGATGCAGACATGAATGGGACTCTCTTTTCATAAATAATCATAATAATTTCGAGTAACCATCAGCGCTGAAAAAATGATGGTGACAAAGTTGTGGGACAGTGATGGCGTATTCCTTACTCACTGCATTCCAAAGGACTGTTCGGTTGCATAAGAGATAAATATTTTGAAGAACAAGCTTCTTCTAGCATTGCGTGAAAAAAAAGGCGGGAAAAGGGTGCTCACGTGCTCTTGCACTAAGAGAACATACCAGCGCATCGGGCGAACGAGGTAGTGCAGTTTCCTTGTGACAACAACTCTGAAGTGATTTCTTTTGATCCCTACTCAACTGACTCCGCTCTTAGCGACTTTTGGCTGTTCACAACAATGAAAGACACTGCCCCTGGTTGCACACCGATTAGGTGTACCGCTACTGCGTCAGCGATTTCTCACTGGTCAAACCAAATTCGCCTCAAAGTTTTCGTGTGACTAACTCGCGAGAAAAAAAAAGAGTTATCATAACGGGAATGCACCCCGTAATACACACAGGTTTCACTTCTGGCAGCAACAATGGTTCTAACCAATCTTGGATGGCACACACGTGCGGGTAGGACAAACCATGCTGCTACAGCTCTAACAGAGTTAATTAATTGTAATGGACAGTGAGCGGTGATGTGCCAGTCTCTGCGCAACCCATGACAAGATGTTTTCGAATTGTTGTTTGATTTGGGGGAGGGAACCAAAAAGCGAGATCATCGGTCCCATTGGATTAGGGAAGGATGGGGAAGGAAGTCGGCCTGAAGCGAATTGGGGAAGTCACGGAAACCCTAAATCAGGATGGCCTTACGCGAGTTTGAACAGTCGTCTTCCCGAATGCGAGTGAAGTGTGCTAGCTACTGCGCCATCTCGCTCGGTGATGTTTCCGGAGGATGACAGATAGGGAGAGTGTACAAGAGTCGTACAATCTCTGTGTCAAGGTATGTCACGATAGCATCGGCAACATAATGTCACGGAGACCACGAATACAGGGCATACTCACGTGTCTAAACACGTTAGAAAAGTAATAGCAAGGTGGTTGTGCTCAATCGTACGAAATATCATGCTAGATGTGAGGCCCATAAGATAATGACTAACACATTTAGAAACGTTCATTCTCCTCGGAGCTTATACACGAGGATTCATCCATCTAGATGCTGAACGTAGGACACGACTCGTCTGAAAAGAGGGCCTGGAGTCATTCCCACGTCCATTACTGTTTTTGGGCCGGCCTCTCTGCTGCCACGTAAACGGAAACCGCAAGATGATCGGCGTGATAATACTCGATGGTTTCCAGGCGTTGTGATACTTTCTATATGGATACTTGTCTTGCTACGAACAATCCTATTTCCTGACTCAAAGTGCTTGTATGATTCTGCATGTTCGAGCGAAAACTATGTTCTCGTGTACTTTGTCCACATGGCTGTATCTAGCGGAGTGTACCGCGTTTTCCCCCCTTCCATGTTCAATTCGCCGTTACTGTCCGGGAAGAGCGTATTCTAGTGCTTTTCGGTAGGAGCTATAATTTCTCCGATTTTCACGATGTGGCGATTTTTCGCGTTGTAACTGGGGACAATTAACGTATTACCCAACTCTTCTACGAACACACTCGGCCAAAATATTAGCAATAACCTTTTAGTAATTCGCAGCGCCTCTGTCGTAGCGTCTGACACCTGGAGTTTGATGAGAATCTCCGCTGTGATCTCACAGCTACTAAATGAATACCTGATGAAACGCTCCGCTGTTCTTTAGATTTTGGTATCCCCTCTAATAATCTTACCCGACAGCTCCTAGTTTGAGTAGCGCTGTCCAAGAATTTCTCGAACTTGTTTTCTAGGTGAAATACGTCACCTTGGGACTATTCAAATCATTTCAAGTGGCAAATTCTTTTTGTACATGGCAAATTCTTTTTGTACAATTAGTTTCATATGGAAGTTCCACTTACGATCACTCCGAACAAATATGACTGCTGTTATTCCCAATGCTTTATTGCTAGTCCTGTAACAGAAATGTGAGGGGTCTTTCGGCCTATTTATGTGCACCCCTTTTATTTACTTACCTCGTACTGTCTAGGACTATTGTATAGTTTCACTTGTGTCTTTCTCACTGTTAATTATGAAGCACCCTGTATATTTTCAAGTGATTTAAAACTAATCCCGTTTCTCTCCTTACAACCTCCAAAGTTTACAATCTTCGACACCTCCCTCTTGGACATTCCTGGTGTCCGAAGCTTTCTTGACATGTCACCCATTTTAGAGTCAGTACAACTCATTTCCTTCTTCCCTCAGGGATCCATCTTCAAACCCTTTCGGGCTTCTCCTATCATCCTTTCGTTCTAAACGTCCACAACGCAATACCTTTTCCTTTTAATAGCTTTGATGATATTCGCATATTTATTTCTGTTTCCTTCATTGCTGATGTCGGTTAATCGTGAGGTTCCAGCATGCCTCTCTAGTAACATTTTGCGTGGACATTAGTTTACCATAGTTCACAATATTCTGACCTATGTATAGCATATGCTAAGACGCGGACCGAATGAGTTGGGCGCGGCGGGGGGAAGGGTGGAAACTGGAAAGGGGAAGGAATGAGTGTGCCGTGGTCATAACCCCTCCCCCTCTCAAATATTATTTTAGTAAAAACCTTTATGTTCTCAAATTTACCATGAATTTCCAAATTTCTCAGCTAACTTTAGGAAAATAAGGTAGCATGAAAACTAAGTTTTCCGAAAAATAGCAAAAATTATGAATGACTTGTGTGATTACTTGCCCACATGGAGAATGTAGCAGTACGTTTAACCCTAAACAAAAAGGTGATTATGGAAAGACTGGAAGGTCACAGAAAGAAAAATTGTAAAGATAAATCTGGGATCAGTTTAAGAGCAATCAAAATACCGAAAATGTGGTAATGGCGACCTTTATACACGTGTTTCGCCTTCGTAGCTGTGTGGTCAGCTGATTGGCACGATGAGGACCTTGGTTAAATTCCCAGTACTTCTAGGAATTTTCCGGGGTTATAGGGGTCCACTCAGCGTCATGGTGTTGACGCCTCCCCCTACCGCATCCAAATCACGCTCTTTGCCGAGGATGACACGGCGGTCGGTCGGTGCCGTATGCCCCTTATGGGGGTCTGAAAGACAGACTTCTGCTTTCCTTTATACACATACTGTAAACTTACATCGATAGAAAAGGAGGCTCGCCATCTGGGCCACGTTCAAACACTGAATCCCAGCAGACTGATAAAAAAATGAAAAATGAATAACAAATGGTGCAAAGAAACTGGAAGGGATGTAGCTCTGCTTTTAGCGGGGGTTCTACAGCTGTCACCGCAAACCGCATCTCTGCCGCCAAACGGTTCAATCTTACCCCTTAGCCACCCTTTTCTTCTATTAGGTTCGTAATAATATAATGGGTCCTCCTTCTTTCTCTTATTTCCACGTTTCTTACGTTCTCTTCCCAAGTGGCCCAGTTCTGAAGCTCCAAGTCTCTCTTGATTTGTTTCTGAGTGTTCCCAACATTCAGTCTCATAACTTGTTGTTGGTTCCACTATAGATTTGTATAATCTAATTTTAATCTTTAAACTGATTTTTGAGGAGAAAAGTACAGGATTTAAATTTCGGTTGGCACCCTTTCCTGCGTGAAAGGGATGTAGACAAACTCCAAATTACTCCACAGGTCATTGAGAAATGACTGACATTCAGAAAGACTTTGCGAAATTCCGAAGGTTTCCATGAAAATCCCAAGACGAGGGAGCCACTTGGAGAGGCGGAAGAAGAGAGAAACGTAGAGAAATTCGAGAAATGTGGAAGAAAAGAAAGGAGAAAAACTGAAAACGCGTAGGCCATAGCGACTCATATATAAAAGAATTATTGCAATAACTCCCACAAGGCTCTGTCCTTGCGCCCCGTCTTTTCAGCCTTTACATACATGCAAGTAGCTGACATACCTGCAACCAGATCGCGCAGATTTGGTTATGCTGACGACTGGGCTCTGGCCTTCCATTTAAACAACAAAATGGCCAACAGAGAACTACATGTATATTTAGACAGATAAAATACCAAATCACAACAAACACCCAAAGTACCTTGGCGTTACCCTAGATAGGACACTAACATTCAAAGAACACCTGACGAAAACTGCAGCGAAACTTAAAACACGCAGAAACGTATTGACATATTGCAGAAGCTCTATGGCGCCACTTGGTGCTCCTCAGCATCTACCATAAGAACCTCCGCACTTGGCTTGGTGTATCCAGTGGCAGAATACTGTGCCCCAGTGAGGCTCAATAGCAAACACACACACATGGTAGACAGCCAACTTAATGCAACAATGCGTATTATATCAGGCCAACTCCTCAGTAACATAGACCCTCCTAACCTGCGCCGATAACACGCTCTGGTTAAAGAATTTCAAAAAATGATGACCAACCCTCAATTACAAATCCATGAAGATACTCACGACATCCAAGGAAGCCGACTCCGCTCTAGGCGTCCTTCACTAAAGACCGCACAGGCACTGCACCAAACCAACTTTAAAATAAATGACCGATGGAAAGAGGAATGGGAGAGCAGAACAGCAGTAAACTGTCACAGTATGCCATGCATCCTTAGTAAACCAAAAGGATTTGATTGCCCTCGCAAAGTTTGGTCAACTCTTAATCGCATCAGAACCAACTGTGGGAGATGCGCCGACTCCTTAGACAGACGGGGTAAACTTCCTACGGCCGCTTGCGAATGTGACGCTGAGAGACAGACGGTCAAACACATCGTGCAGGAATGCCCACTAAGGGCGTATGAGGGTGACCCACAGGATTTCCTAATGGCGACCCAAGAGGCAATCGACTGGTGTTACAAAAAGGTACGGCCAAACTTTCAGGAAACATTCCTCACACACAAAGAAAGAAAGTATGTTATGTGGACATGTGTCCGGAAACGCTTACTTTCCATGTTACAGCTCATTTTATTGCTTCTCTTCAAATCACATTAATCATGGAATGGAAACACAGAGCAACAGACGTACCAGCGTGACTTCAGACACTTTGTTCAAAATGTCCTCCGTTAGTGAGGGTACATGCATCCACCCTCCTTGCATGGAATCCCTGATGCGCTGATGCAGCCCTGGAGAATGGCGTATTCTATCATAGCCGTCCACAATATGAGCACGAAGAGTCTCTACATTTGGTACCGGGGTTGCGTAGACAAGAGCTTTCAAATGCCCCCATAAATAAAAAGTTTAGAGGGTTGAGGTCAGGAGAACGTGGAGGCCATGGAATTGGTCCGCCTCTACCAATCCACCGGTCACCGAATCTGTTGTTGAGAAACGTACGAACACTTCGACTGAAATGTGCAGGAGCTCCATCGTGCATGAACCACATGTGTCGTACTTGTAAAGGCACATGTTCTATCAGCACAGGAAGAGTATCAAGTATGAAATCATGATAACGTGCTCCATTGAGCGTAGGTGGAAGAACGAAACTAAAATGAGCTCTAACATGGAAATCAAGCGTTTCCGGACACATGTCCACATATCTTTTCTTTATTTGTGTGTGAGGAATGTTTCCTGAAAGTTTGGCCGTACCTTTTTGTAACACCCTATATACACTTCTGGAAATGGAAAAAAGAACACATTGACACCGGTGTGTCAGACCCATCATACTTGCTCCGGACACTGCGAGAGGGCTGTACAAGCAATGATCACACGCACGGCACAGCGGACACACCAGGAACCGCGGTGTTGGCCGTCGAATGGCGCTAGCTGCGCAGCATTTGTGCACCGCCGCCGTCAGTGTCAGCCAGTTTGCCGTGGCATACGGAGCTCCATCGCAGTCTTTAACACTGGTAGCATGCCGCGACAGCGTGGACGTGAACCGTATGTGCAGTTGACGGACTTTGAGCGAGGGCGTATAGTAGGCTTGCGGGAGGCCGGGTGGACGTACCGCCGAATTGCTCAACACGTGGGGCGTGAGGTCTCCACACTACATCGATGTTGTCGCCAGTGGTCGGCGGAAGGTGCACGTGCCCGTCGACCTGGGACCGGACAGCAGCGACGCACGGATGCACGCCAAGACCGTAGGATCCTACGCAGTGCCGTAGGGGACCGCACCGAAACTTCCCAGCAAATTAGGGACACTGTTGCTCCTGGGGTATCGGCGAGGACCATTCGCAACCGTCTTCATGAAGCTGGGCTACGGTCCCGCACACCGTTAGGCCGTCTTCCGCTCACGCCGCAACATCGTGCAGCCGGCCTCCAGTGGTGTCGCGACAGGCGTGAAAGGAGAGACGAATGGAGACGTGTCGTCTTCAGCGATGGGAATCGCTTCTGCCTTGGTGCCAATGATGGTCGTATGCGTGTTTGGCACCGTGCAGGTGAGCACCACAATCAGGACTGCATACGACCGTGGCACACAGGGCCAACACCCGGCATCATGGTGTGGGGAGCGATCTCCTACACTGGCCGTACACCTCTGGTGATCGTCGAGGGGACACTGAATAGTGCACGGTACATCCAAACCGTCATCGAACCCATCGTTCTACCATTCCTAGACCGGCAAGGGAACTTGCTATTCCAACAGGACAACGCACGTCCGCATGTATCCCGTGCCACCCAACGTGCTCTAGAAGGTGTAAGTCAACTACCTTGGCCAGCAAGATCTCCGGATCTCTCCCCCATTGAGCATGTTTGGGACTGGATGAAGCGTCGTCTGACGCGGTCTGCTCGTCCAGCACGAACGCTGGTCCAACTGAGGCGCCAGGTGGAAATGGCATGGCAAGCCGTTCCACAGGACTACATCCAGCATCTCTACGATCGTCTCCATGGGAGAATAGCAGCCTGCATTGCTGCGAAAGGTGGATATACACTGTACTAGTGCCGACATTGTGCATGCTCTGTTGCCTGTGTCTATGTGCCTGTGGTTCTGTGAGTGTGATCATGTGATGTATCTGACCCCAGGAATGTGTCAATAAAGTTTCCCCTTCCTGGGACAATGAATTCACGGTGTTCTTATTTCAATTTCCAGGAGTGTATTATCTAAGCTGGACGTTTGTTTGTGATTGCTCTTCTATGAGTGTAAATTTACAATTGGTGGTATCCTTGTATACAAACTGTTATTTATTATTCTGTTTATACGTATGTGATCTTTTTTTTAAATTGTGTTGTTTCTGTAATTTTTACTGTGATTTCCTGAGCCATACGCTAAATAAAATAAATAAACTGTAACTATTAATATATTTATTTTAAAATATTTTATGGAACCGCACCCGTTGATATACTTGATGCATACGCATGATTCTTTTCAATGTTCACTTGTAACTGTACCTGCGAATGGAAAAGGCGTAGAAAGGAAAGTTGTTATTCGGCAGTTATACTCCATCGTCTGGAGTAATAAGATCACAAGTGGAAGTGGAAAGCTTGTGTTCAGCAGGACAGTGGAAATCAGATGTATATATGAGCCAGCGAACGTTCCCTGCGAGATTAAAAAGACATAAGAAAAGTCGAGCGAGGCAGGGAGCGGAAGATTGCGCCTCGCCCGGTCCGTGCGTTACTCATAGGCGGGCGGTGGCGGGCGGCTACGTGACTGGAACTCGAAGCGCAGCCAGCCCGTAAGAAATTGCGTTCGAGGAGCGCGAGTTGCGGCCGGCCCGGCGTCCATTTGGCGCGCCGCTTAATGAAATCCCTGGCAGGGGAGCTGCATTGTCGGCTCGGCCAGGCGGCAGACAAAAGGTGCCGTCCAGCGCGGCGCACTCCATCGCGGGCCGCGAGACACTCCTCAGCCTCGCCCACTCAAATATTTTCGCCCGTTTTGGCGTCGCAGCACAGCGGCACTGTTTACAGTCCACACTGCTCTATCAGCGCTTTGTGCAAGAAAATTTACATAAAAATAGGGCACAATTTTCTCTACCGATTTTAAAATGTATTTCGGGGGATTTTCCATATTTTAACCCTTTCGTGGCTGATGGAATACATATGTTCCACTAATGTAACACACATTTGTAAACATTGGTGTATATACAGTACTGGCCATTAAAATTGCTACACCACGTAGGTGGCGTGCTACAGACGCTAAATTTAACCGACAGGAAAAAGATTCTGTGATATGCAAATGATTAGCTTTCCAGAGCATTCACACAAGGTTGGGGACACCTACAACGTGCTGACATGAGGAAAGTTTCCAACCGATTTCTCAAACACAAACAGCAGCTGACTGGCGTTGCCTGGTGAAATGTTGTTGTGATGCCTCGTGTAAGGAGGAGAAATGCGTACTATCACGTATCCGACTTTGATAAAGGTCGGATTGCAGACTATCGCGATTGTGGTTTATCGTATCGCGACGTTGCTGCTCGCGTTGGTCGAGATCCAATGACTGTTAGCAGAATATGGAATCGGTTGGTTCAGGAGGGTAATACGAAACGCCGTGCAGCTGAGATGACAGGCATCGTATCCGCATGGCTGTAACGGATCGTCCAGCCACGTCTCGATCCCTGAGTCAACACATGGGGACGACAACCATCTGCACTAACAGTTCGACGACGTTTGCAGCAGCATGGACTATCAGCTCGGAGACCATAGCTGCAGTTACCCTTGACGCTGCATCACACACAGGAGCTCCTGCGATGGTGTACTTAACGACGAACCTGGGTGCACGAATGGCAAAACGTTATTTTTTCGGATGAATCCAGGTTCTGTTTACAGCATCATGATGGTCTCATCCATGTTTGGCTACATCGCGGTGAACGCACATTGGAAGCGTGTATTCGTCATCGCCGTACTGGCGTATCACCTGGCGTGATGGTATGGGATGCCGTTGGTTACACATCTCGGTTACCTCTTGTTCGCACTGACGGCACTTTGAACAGTGGACGTTACATTTCAGATGTGTTACGACCCGTGGCTCTACTCTTCATTCTATCCCTGCGAAACCCTTATTTTCAGCAGGAGAATGCACGACCGCATGTTGCAGGTCCTGTACGGGCCTTTCTGGGTACAGAGAATGTTCGATTGCTGCCCTGGCTAGCACATTCTCCAGATCTCTCACCAATTGAAAACATCAAGTCAATGGTGGCCGAGCAACTGGCTCTTCACAATGCGCCAGTCACTACTCTTGATGAACTGTGGTATCGTGTTGAAGCTGCATGGGCAGCTGTACCTGTACATGCCATCCAAGTTCTGTTTGACTCAATGCCCAGGAGTATCAACGCCACTAATACGGCCAGAGGTGGTAGTTCTGGGTACTGATTTCTCAAGATTTATGCACCCAAATTGCGTGAAAATATAATCACACGTCAGTTCTAGTATAATATATTTGTCCAATGAATACCCGTTTATCATCTGTATTTCTTCTCGGTGTAGCTATTTTAATGGCCAGCAGTGTACATTTCATATCTGTTTACAGCAAGATTGTAGCGAGATGCTTTCAGAAGTTGGATAAAAGTAGTACGGACCATGGGCGGATATAGGAGGCCGTCAGAATGTGAAATGAGGCAGCTGGTATTTATAGGTGGCACGGTGGGTTTGTTTCACGAAAATAAGATCAAATCAAATTTTCTCCATTCCAAGAATGTCTGCAGTAACTAATTGTATTTTCTTCTACATCATAGACATTGTTTTCAGTGTTACTACTCACCTCAGTAATTCTTCTGGTTTGTACATAATTTGTATGTAGTAGGACGAATATGGTCTAGAATACTGCATAGAATATAGAAAACTTGATGTTTGGTATGTCAAAACCATCTTCAAATGTTATGTTGAGAACATATGCGCGATATTTCACGTTTTTCATTGTCAAAAGAATAAATGTATTTTGGTATTGATTTGTTATACTTTTTCGCATAATTGCCATCCTGATAAAATCATTCTAAGATTAAAAATTTATCTCAAAAATCCTAGGTTCACATGAAAACATGGATCAAGTCAGGTTCGTTGGACATATGAGTCCACTTCACCGATTTTCAAAATCGGTCAGCTTAAAATTTCTTTGATAGTCATAGTGTATTATTTATCATAAACGAAAACTGTTTCTGACCTTCCATTTTTCAGATATACACAAAATAAATATTAACCGCGAAAGGATTAATTTTCCAAAAGGCTTTCGACACCGTTCCTCATAAGCATCTTGTGGGCAAATTGTTTGTCTATCGAATGTCGTCTCAGTTGTGAGACTGTATTCGTGAGTTCCTGTCAGGTAGGTCACAGTTCGTAGTAACTGACAGGAAGTCATTGAGTTAAACAGAAGTGACATCTGGCGTTCTCCACAGAAGTATTACAGGCTCTTTGCTATTCTTAATCTAGATAAGCGGTTTAGCTGAGGATCTGAGGACCATTTTCAGACTGTTTGCAGATAATGATGTCATACAGTCTACTAAAGTCATCAGAAGATCAGCACAAATTACAAAATGATTTACACAATGTATCTTCATGGTTTGAAAAATGATGATTGGCCCTGAAGCAGCTGCAATCGTAGAGATATCAAGGGGTTGCCTGCCTACAGGCGCCTGCTTTGCAGGTTCTCTCTGTACACTTTCATTTTTTAAATTCTCAACAGAAGTGGGCGAGTGGTAAAGAAGGGCTTTCCGACCTGTGGGGTCTTAGAAGGATACTTTGATGTTTTATTCACGGATATGTCAATGTCGCACCACTTCATGATCAGGCAAAAGGAGGATATGAATCAGGAGGGCTGGAAAAGCTTAAGCACCCTTTGCTGCATCAGATCACGTTCAGATTTCGTCGAATGATTGTGAATGGTCCCTAGTGATTCCAAACTGTGCACAAGAACAAGAGCTGCGGTTGCACTGCACTCCAAAGGGGTGGGACCACGTCTAATGACGATGCAGTCCCATAGCGGGCTTAGAAAAGGGTCGAAATGTCCGAGTGTTTCAGCAGTGTCAAAGGTTGTCAAGAATGTCTTCCTAACGCTCATCGCAGCGCAAACTATCGTACTTGACCGTGAAAGCGTGGGAATGAATGGCCGAGGGAAAGGGCTGGTTTCTTTGACACCCTTTATGCCCTCCTTGAGGGGTTTTCGTGTGGGTTCTGAGCGGCGGTGTACCGGGAATGATTTCCTCGTCAACTCTGGCCATCACGGTTCTGACCTCCACCTAAGAGGCGTCAAAAGAAGGAGCAAAATGTGGGTAAGAGGACGACCTTCCCATCGTGTGACATGCCCACAGTGACGTTAGGCAGAACTGGTGAAATTTATTCCCAATGTGACATTATTAACGCACGACACATGAACTTCTGAGCTGTGTCCTTTTTTCACATGTGCTGATATCTTGCTGCCTGAAGCATCGCCAAGCCCGAGGGTGAAATCGCAGGGAACCACACTTTTGCATCATTATGGGGGAAGTTTTTAATTCCGTTGCGCGTGTAGTTTGTCCCAGCACAGTGATCAGCGGAACGTCAGTTCTTTGCCAGATACTGCTGTCTGAAAAGAGTTGCTGCGATACATGACTCGCATACTCAGGCTTAGACAGACTATTAAGTGACGTAGTCTTTGTTGTGCAAGGGATGCCAGATATTTGATTCATGACGTCAATGTTGGTGAGAATAACAAAACATATATCACAAAGTCGTGTGCTTAACCGACTGGTCTACAATCTACACGCAAGATAATTCAAATATGTTACGAGAATATCTTTCCTGCACAGTCTGTAGTTAAGCACTTTGCTAATACGTAATGAGGCTGTATCGCTCATAGTCTCGCGCCAACACGTTCTGATACTGCTGTCGGCAAGATGTGCACCCCGACTAATTGCCAGCGCGCATCACTTTCTGAGGCATTGTTCGTCACAATCAGAGGATGCACGAAGTGATACAGCTGTTAACACATTTCGTTAGTTTACAAAAATTATAGTTAGATTACTTTAGTAAGTACATCCTAATGTGTTCATTCAAGAGATACTGTTTATCCAGTTGCAAATTCTTATCTGGCATTTTGTTTAATTGACAAGTAGAATTGAAGTTATAGGTTTTGGGGCGCAAACCGTACCTCAGAAGCCAAACATGGCGTAGCATGCTCTACCGGTTACACATCAGCTAACAGTAGGAAATCCAACTGCAGTATCGTGTGCAAACCTACACGTGGCAACTTCCTTCAGGTTGTAGACACCGATCGATGCTTCTGTGTGCCGTCACTGCCTGTGAAATGCTGTAGAAGACAATAAAGTAAGCATGGTAGCAAGAGCCAGATATGTTATAAACTCTTTTCTAACTTTCTGTAAAATGTTATTTATTTGGTTAAGAACCTGCTTTCGTGTTCTAAGGCTATTATTGGGTGACAATTAAATGTCGTAAACAAAACTAAAATGACATGCGACTTGCACAGATGTTATTTACACAAAAGATACAAAAATTGACAAATGGAGCGTATACAAAGGAAAGTATTAAATGTTTATGTCCCACAGATACGAAGATGGTTTTTATTAACACAGTGCTTAGCCCGCCCGGCTAGCCGCGCCGTCTAATGCTCTGTCTCCCGAGCGGGAAGGAGTGCCGATCCCCGGCACGAAGACGCCTGGCGGATTTTTGTCGAGGTCCGGTGTGCCGGCCAGCGTGTGGATGTTTTTTAAGGCGGTTTTCCATCCGCCTTGGCGAATGCGGGCTGGTTTCCCTTTTTCCGCCTCAGTTACACTATGTCGGCGATTGCTGCACAAACACTGTCTCAACGTTTGCGTACACCATAATTACTCTACCACCACTACGGTCGCAGGTTCGAATCCTGCCTGGGGCATGGGTGTGTGATGTCCTTACGTCAGTTAGGTTTAAGTAGTTCTAAGTTCTAGGGGACTGATGACCTCAGATGCTAAGTCCCATTGTGCTCAGAGCCATTTGAACCATTACTCTACCAACCAAACATTTGGGGCTACACTCGTCTGGTATGACACGTTCCTGGGGAGGTCCATTGGGGGCTGAACAGCACAACTACTCTGGGTTCGATCTGGGGCGGCGTGGGGTGGGTGGAATGCTGTGGCCTGGGGTTGTGAACCACTGAGGGTTACGCCGAGACGAAGCCTCTCCGTAGTTTCTAGGCCCTGGTTCAGTACATACATACGTACATAAATACATGTCAGTTTCAGATGTTTAACGCGTCCCCGCCTGCTGAAGGAAAGAGAAAAGTCTCGGAGTGCCTTCCTCATATGCAACAGGATAGACGGCGTGACATGTACAACGCCAGATGGTCACCTGACATCACTTCTGCCTTGCTACGAGACTTCTGCAGACTCAGATTTTCTGGCACAAGTTCTAGTTGCAGCACTAGTAAGTGAGGAGACACCAGGTGGAATGGAGAGCGTGTACCAGAACATGCTTTGTAAGCACAGTATCTGCAACAACAATGGTACAAAAATGGTTCAAATGGCTCTGAGCACTATGGGACTTAACATCTGAGGTCATCAGTCCCCTAGAACTACTTAAACCTAACTAACCTAAGGACATCACACACATCCATGCCAGAGGCAGGATTCGGACCTGCGACCGTAGCGGTCGCGCGGTTCCAGACTGAAGCGCCTAGAACCGCTCGGCTACACCAGCCAGCTAACGACAACGTTGGTCGTCGGCACATCGAGTCGTCGTCGCAATGCATCAATAGCGTTCTCCGCGTACAGTATGTCCCTTTCTGTTTTGGAATCATGTAAACAAAATGATTCAAATGGCTCTAAGCACTGTGGGACTTAACATCTGAAGACATCAGTTCCCTAGACTTAGAACTACTTAAATCTAACTAACCTAAGGATATCATACACATCCATGCCCAAGACAGGATTCGAACCGGCGACCGTAGCAGCAGCGCGGTCCCAGACTAAAGCGCCTAGAGCGGCTCGGACACAGCGGCCTGCTGATGTAAACACGTAATGCTTAATTGTTAATACAAAAAATGTGCGTAAGTGACAAATGCACGTTTCGTTTATTTCCTTTAGACTTGTTACCTACTAACAGTACTGAGACAAATCTAATTCAATTCTTCTGACAGAAGTTGATGAGTTAAACATTTGAATTGAAAGTATCATAGCACGGAACCGGTACGTTTCCAGACATGGGTTCCTGCTCAAAATATTATGTACTCACTCCCCTATACGAGTCCTAGAAATTTGTGATGAGAATTTCCGAACACCCTGTATAAACTATTATATGCTCAAGGTTGCAGCTTGTCTTTACTATTGAATTCAAATTTTGATATTCTGTTATTGTAAAACCTAGGTTTCTTAAGGGACTTTAACTTTTTTTGCGAGGTTATCCGAAATTTTGACAACATGGCATGGGGCACCAGTATTTGTAAGTACTAACTGGCCCCGTTGGCCAGTGTGCAGAAGTAGTGCAATTTTATGCGTTTTTTCGAAGGATATTATCAATCAGGTCAGAGCTATAGCCATTACTGGAAGCGATAAGATAGGTGGTCTGTATTTCACTTTCAAAGGCAGATTGAGATAATTGAACTGATACGAGACGATTCATCGTGGAATGGAAAGCTGCATATTTGTGTTTTTGTGAGTGCTGGGAACGTGCAAGGATTACCTGTATCTGTGGCTGAGGTTTTTCTGCAAACGAGAAATCAGTTAATGCCAGTCGTATATAGAGATATTTTGTGAAACGTTAAAAATCAAGAGTCACTGTTTTATGAAAGTTTATTTCTTTGTTCAAGTAAAAAGTTTCGTGCATATATTCAATAAATGTAGTGTATTTACCCTTTAACAATGTTGCCTGGAGTATAGTCTTCTAAATTCTGAAGGTAGTGGATAAAAATAAAGGGAGCGAAAGGCTATCTATAGCTTGTACAGAAACCAGCATCCAGTTATAAGAGTAGTAGACATGAAAGAGAAGCAGTTGTTGAGGGGGGCGGGGGGGGGGGGGGGGGGGGGAAGGCAGGTTTGTAACCTACGCCTGTACATTGACGGCGCAGTAAATGAACCCACTGAGGAGCTCGCAAAGGGAATTAAAATTTACAGAGGAGAAATAAAATCTTCTATGTTTCTCAGAGACGGCAAAGGACTTGAAAGGTCAACTCAACAGAACGGACAGTATTTTGAAAAGTGTTTACATTATCAAAGAAAGTGGAATAAGGGTAATGGATTGTAGTCGGATTAAATCAGGCGATTCCGAGGAAACTTGATTAGGAAATGTGCTACAAAAATTGTAGAAGAGTTTTGCTTTTTTGGCAGAATGATAATTGAAGATGGCCGAAGTAGAGAAGGTATGAAAAGTCTCCTGGCATCAGGAAGGTTAGCTTTTTCAAAACAGACAAATTTGCTTACATATAGTCTACATTTAAGTCGGGTTTTAGGAGGTCGGTTCTGAGAGTATCTGCGCTGACTGAAACCTTGAACACAAGTAAAATGTGGACGATAAACAGTTCAGACAAGAATTAAGGGTTTTGAAATGTGGCGCATGCGCAATAGACAAATGGTTAAGATCATATGGTGAGATCGAATAATTAATGAAGACGAAATGAGTTCGGTAGAAAATAAATGTATTGCACAGCTTTGGTAAAAGAAGGGATCAGTTGATAGGCCACATCCTGAGACGCTAATGACTGAATTTGCTAATGGAGGGAAATGTGTGTGTGTGTGTGTGTGTGTGTGTGTGTGTGTGTGTGTGTGTGTGTGTGTGTGTGTGTGAAAGCAAGACTTGAGTATAGTAATGAGGTTCGATTGGATGCAGGGTACAGAAATGAAGAGGCTTACATAGGATTTAATAGTCTGTAGAGCTGCGTGAAACCATCCCTCGTCATATGGTGACGAAATATCTCTGTACAAAGGTAATTCTGTAAATCACTAAAATCCAGAACCGTTACGCAAGCCCTCCCAGAAAAACATCGATTACACCTTAAACAAAGCATGTATTTTTATGTTGGAAGAAACATACACACTACATTAGCTCCCACTACAATAGCTACGATGTGCTGAAACAGATTAATACCTCTTCATTATGAGTTCAGAACAGAAGGAAAATCAGTTTTAATACCTGTTAAGTTAGATAAAATAATGTTTTACGTTTATCGAAATAAAAACTGGAATGTAGTATTTCTCGGTCTCAAAACTCTAACTTCAGTTTCACTTTTATTGTGACGATGTCATGTTTTTGAGTCGACAAAGAACAAACAAGGACTCTTCCATACTCGGAAACGCAACACAAATTTTCTAAACTTGTACTATTGAGCAAGCACGTCACAAAAATATTCCTAGTTCGAAGTTGGCGGTAAAAATGAAAAAAAAGTACTAGTCTGCTAGAAAGACATGCAGGGAAAACGAACATAATCCATAACGTGCAATGAGAGAAATCATTTGTTCACTGACGCCATTGCACCGACCGACGTGGAAAGTAACTCCAGCCAATGCTCACTCTCCACTGTGTTGTCACAGGCTTTAAATACTTTTACAGAAGTGTTACAGATAGTGAATTCGCAACACATGTATGATGCTTCTTGAAATACTTACAGACGGTCAGTCAGTGTTCATTTCCTAATGCTGCTCTAGCCTAAATCGCCAAAATGTAGCAGAACGCCCACTCGAAACATACAAAATTTTATTTTTCATCCCAGTTTCAGTAAATTCTACCTTAAAATATTTTTTTCCTAGGAATATTTCACCCGGAAGTGAAGCTGACAAACGTTTATCTCTCTCACCTCAAAATGCTGCAGAATATTTTGGAAAATTCATCACTAAAATAATTGAGTTTCGCTCTGAAAAATCAATGAAAACTGCGGTACCTATATCTTTTACTTTGCATATGCAGAATTGAAGAACTCAGATCATTTAATGACTTATATCTTGTAATATAGTTAAAAGGAAGATGAAGTAAATGTAGACGCCATTTAATAACTCTTAGGAAAAAATTATGATTGGCTCAAATTTGACTATATTTGAGATTGGTTTCTTTAGTCTAATTTTCTCGAAGTAATGATGCTAATTATAAAATACCACATCTCAAGTTTTAAAACGAGTTGTCTCAAACATTTTAGTGAAATACAGATTTAGGTTGCGTTAACAAATAACAAGCAATGTAATTATCAAAACTATACTTCGAAATAGTGTTTTTTAATCTCTGTTACTTTAAGACTACCAACTGCCTGGTGGCGTTTCAAGTATGGTGCGACAAGGAAAGCATGTACAGTATGTGATCAAAAGTATCCGGACATTTGGCTAAAATTGACATTAAAGTTCGTGGCGCCCACCATCGGTGATGCTGGAATTCAATATGATGTTGGCCTACTATTAGCCTTGATGACAACTACTACTCCCGCAGGCATACTTTCAATCAGGTCCTGGAAGGTTTCCTGGGGAATGGCAGCCCATTCTTCACGGAGTGCTGCACTGAGGAGAGGAATCGGTGCCGTCGGTGTGGCCTGGCACGAAGTCGGCGTTTCAAAACATCCCAGAGGTGTTGTATAGGATTCAGGTCAGAACTCTGTGCAGGTCAGTCCATGACAGGGATTTTATTGTCATGTAACAACTTCGCCACGGGCCGTAAATTATGAACAGGTGCTCGATCGCCATCCCCGCATTGCTCTTCAACACCGGGAAGCAAGAAGTGCTTTGATAGTGCCTCGCAAAACAACATGGGGTGTAAGACCCCTCCATGAAAAACACCACACGACCATAACACCACCGCCTCCGAATTTTACTGTTGGCACTACGCACGCTGGCAGATGACGTTCACCGGGCATTCGCCATGCCCACACCTTGCTATCGGTTCACCACATTGTGTACCGTGAATCGTCACTCCACACAACGTATATCCACTGTTCAACGTCCAATGTTTACGCTCCTTACACCAAGCGAGGCGTTGTTTGGCATTTACCGGCGTGATGTGTGGCTTACGAGCAGCCGCTCGACCATGAAATCAAAGTTTTCTCATCTCTCGTCTGACTGTCATAGTACTTGCAGTGGATCCTTGTGCAGTGTGTAATTACGGTGTTCAAAAATGGTTCAAATGGCTCTGAGCACTATGGGACTCAACTGCTGTGAGCATTAGTCCTCTAGAACTTAGAACTACTTAAACCTAACTAACCTAAGGACATCACACACATCCATCCCCGAGGCAGGATTCGAACCTGCGACCGTAGCAGTCCCACGGTTCCGGACTGCGCGCCTAGAACCGCGAGACCACCACGGCCGGCAATTACTGTGTGATGGTCTGGATAGATGTCTGCCTATTACACATTACTATACTTCAATTGTCGGCGGTGTCTGTCAGTCAACAGACGAGGTCGGCCTGTACGCTTTTGTGCTGTACGCGTCGCTTCACGTTTCCACTTCACTATTACATCGGAATCAATGGTCCTAGGGATGTTTAGGAGTGTGGAAATCTCGTTTACAGACGTATGACACAAGAGAAACCAAATCACCTGACCAGGTTCTAAGTCCGCGAGTTCCGCGGACCGCCCCATTTTGCTGTCTAACGATGTATAATGACTACTGAGGTCGCTGATATGGAGTACCTGACAGTACGTATCAGCACAGTGCACCTAATATGAAAAACGTGTGTTTTTGGGGGTGTCCGGATACTTTTGATCACATAGTGTGAGTGGAGCAGAGATGAACAGAGAATCACTTTATCAAGGTCTGGGAAAAAGCATCTCGGAAACTACGGAGCTGTTCGGCTGCTCTCGAGCTACACTTTTCAGCAGATTGTGATTGAAGGACGATGAAATGACGCAACGTGTTGGAAGCCCGGGCCTCATCACAGAACAGGAGGCTCGGAGGCTTGCTCACTCTATGAAGCAGGATAGGCGTTGATCTATGGCAGATCTGACAACAGAGTACAATGCTGGTGCAGACACAGGTGTTTCGGAGCACACCGTTCAGTGCACAGTGCTGCACATTGGGCTCGCAACAGACACGCCTATTTGCTCACATGTTGATCTAACGACATAATTTATTACGATTGCAATGGGTATGTTATCATCGGGATTGGACTTTTGATCAATGGAAATGTGTTGCTGGTCGGATGAACGACATTTCTTTTAATACCAGGTCGATGGTCGTGTCCGGGTATGCCATCACCCAGGCGAACCACAGCTCGAAACATGCACTGTGGCACAGATGCAAGCGGATGGGAGCAGAATGACGCTATGGGGGACAGTCACCTTGGCTCGCGTAGGTCTTGTAGTAGTTATCGAAAGCACCATGAAAGTTGTGAATTATGTGAATATTATTTCAGGCCACCATTATCCTCTCATTCAGATGTCTCCCGATATGGATTGTTATCATCCAACTGCATAACTGTCCACGTTAAAAGATCAAAGCCGTGCCACAGTGGTTTGAGTAGCGTGATAGTGAACTCACTCTGATGTCTTGACCATTAAATTCGTGTGATATGAATCAGATGGAACGCATCTAGGACGGTATTGAGCTCCACTACTGGGCTCATTAACGACCAGCCTGTAATTTCATTAACTGACCTGGCTTAGGTACCTGTACCACGTACCTTCAGAAATCTACCAAGGGCTTGTCGAGATTAGGCCACACAGAATTTCTGCTGTATTTCGTTCTAGAGGTACATCCAACACGCTTATAAGCAGGTGGTCATAATGTTTTGGATCTTTAGTGTGCATTGAGCAAAGCTGCACTGCAAGACTGCTTGTAGGTACGGCCATAAAAAGAAAAAGAATCCAGGGGTTTTGGGACAATTGTGGCACTAAGTTGCCTTCTACATCTACATCTACATCTACATGATTACTCTGCAATTCACATTGAAGTGCTTGACAGAGGGTTCATTGAACCACAATCATACTATCTCCCTTCCACTCCACTCCCGAACAGCGCGCGGGAAAAACGAACACCTAAACCTTTCTGTTCGAGCTCTGATTTCTCTTATTTTATTTTGATTATCATTCCTACCTTGGGCTCAACAAAATATTTTCGCATTCGGAAGAGAAAGTTGGTGACTGAAATTTCGCAAAAAGATCTCGCCGCGACGAAAAACGTTTTTGCAGTAATGACTTCCATCCCAATTTGCGTATCATATCTGCCACACTCTCTCCCCTATTACATGATAATACAAAACTAGCTGCCCTTTTTTGCACCCTTTCGATGTCCTCCGTCAATCCCACCTGGTAAGGATCCCACACCGCACAGAAATATTCTAACAGAGGACCAAACGAGTGTAGTGTAAACTGCCTCTTTAGTGGACTTGTTGCATCTTCTAAGTGCCCTGCCAATGAAACGCAACCTTTGCCTCGCCTTCCCCACAATATTAACTATGCGGTCTTTCCAACTGAAGTTGTTCGTAATTTTTACACCCAGGTTCTTAGTTGAATTGACAGCCTTGAGAATTGTACTATTTATCGAGTAATCTAATTCCAACGGATTTCTTTTGGAACTCATATGGGTCACCTCACACTTTTCGTTATTTATGGTCAACTGCCACCTGCCACACCATACAACAATCTTTTCTAAATTGCTTTGCAACTGATACTGGTCTTCGGATGACCTTACTAGACGGTAAATAACAGCATCATCTACGAACAACCTAAGAGAATTGCTCAGATTGTCACCCAGGTCATTTATATAGATCAGGAACAGCAGAGGTACCAGGACGCTTCCCTGGGGAACACCTGATATCACTTCAGTTTTACTCGATGATTTGCCGTCTATTACTACGAACTGCGACCTTCCTGATAGGAAATCACGAATCCAATAGCACAAGTGAGACGATATCCCTAGAAATACGGAATCAACTTGAGTTCCCCTGTCGATAGCCGCCGTCACTTCGTGCGAATAAAGAGCTAGCTGCGTTGCACAAGAAGGATGTTTCCTGAAAGCATGCTGATTACGTATCAACAGATCGTTCCGTTCGAGGTGATTCATAAAGTTTGAATACAGTATATGCTCCAAAATCCTACTGCAAACCGACGTCAACGATATAGGCCTGTAGTTAGATGGATTACTCCTACTACCCTTCTTAAACACTGGTGCGACCTGCGCAATTTTCCAATCTGTAGGTACAGATCTATCGGTGAGCGAGCGATTGTATATGAGTGCTAAGTAGGGAGCTATTGTATCAGCGTATTCTGAAACGAACTTGATCGGTATACAATCTGGACCTGAAGACTTGCCCGTATCAAACGATTTGAGTTGCTTCGCAACCCCTAAGGTATCTACTTCTAAGAAACTCGTGCTAGCAGCTGTTCGTGTTTAAAATTCTGGAATATTCCATTCGTCTTCCCTGGTGAAGGAATTTCGGAAAACTGCGTTCAATAACTCCGCTTTAGCGGCACAGTCGTCGGTAACAGTACCATCGGCGCTGCGCAGCGAAGGTATTGACTGCGTCTTGCCGCTTGTGTACTTTACATACGACCAGAATTTCTTCGGATTTTCTACCAAATTTCGGTACAATGTATCGTTGTGGAAACTATTAAAGGCATCTCGCATTGAAGTTCGTGCCAAATTTCGCGCGTCTGTAAATTTTAACCAATCATCGGAATTTCGCGTTCTTCTGAACTTCGCATGCTTTTTCCGTTGCCTCTGCAACAGCGTTCTGACCTGTTTTGTGTACCATGGGGGATCAGTTCCATCTCTTACCAATTTATGAGGTATGAATCTGCTTGCTGTTGCTACTATATCTTTGGATTTGAACCACATCTCGTCTACATTTGCATAGTCAGTTCGGAAGGAATGGAGATTGTCTCTTAGGAAGGCTTCTAGTGACACTTTATCCGCTTTTTTAAATAAAATTATTTTGCGTTTGTTTCTGGTGGATTTGGAAGAAACGGCATTGAGCCTAGCTACAACGACCTTGTGATCACTAATCCCTGTATCAGTCGTGATGCTCTCTATTAGCTCTGGATTGTTTGTGGTTAAGACGTCAAGTGTGTTTTCGCAACCATTTACAATTCGCGTGGGTTCGTGGACTAACTGCTCGAAATAATTTTCGGAGAAAGCATTTAGGACAATCTCAGAAGATGTTTTCTGCCTACCACCGGTTTTGAACAAGTATTTTGCCAACATATCAAGGGAGGGTTGAAGTCCTCAGCAACTATAACCGTATGAGTGGGGTATTTATTTGCAATGAGACTCAAATTTTCTCTGAGCTGTTCAGCAACTATATCATCAGTGTCTGGGAGTCGGTAGAAGGAGCCAATTATTAACTTAGTTCGGCTGTTAAGTATAACCTCCACCCATATCAATTCGCACGGAGTATCTACTTCGACTTCACTACAAGATAAACCACTACTGACAGACACAAACACTCCACCACCAATTCTGCCTAATCTATCTTTCCTGAACACCGTCTGAGACTTCGTAAAAATTTCTGCAGAACTTATTTCAGGCTTTAGCCAGCTTTCTGTACCTATAACGATATCAGCTTCTGTGCTTTCTATTAGCGCTTGAAGCTCAGGGACTTTTCCAGCGCAACTACAACAATTTACAACTATAATTCCGACTGTTCCTTGATCCAAGCACGTCCTGTAATTGCCAAGCACCCTTTGACATTGCAGCCCATCCCGCACTTTCCCGAGGCCTTCTAACCTAAAAAAACCGCCCAGTCCACGCCACACAGCCTCCGATACCCGTGTAGCCGCCAGCTGAGTGTAGTGAACTCCTGACCTATTCAGTGGAACCCGAAACCCCACCACCCTATGGCGCAAGTCAAGGAATCTGCAGCCAACACGGTCGCCAAACCGTCTGAGCCTCTGATTCAGACCCTCCACCCGGCTCTGCACCAAATGGCCGCAGTCGGTTCTGTCAACATTGCTGTAGATGGTGAGCTCTGCCTTCATTTCGTAAGCAAGACCGGCAGCCTTCACCAAATCAGATAGCCGCTGGAATACAGAGAGAATTTCCTCAGATCCAAAGCGACACACGTCATTAGTGCCGACATGTGCCACCACCTGCAGCTGGCTGCACCTCAGCTGGCATTTGTCTCTGTGATCGACAGACAAGGGATAGGCTAAATCTTTCTATATAATGAACTTTGCTGTGGTGTGTGTCTTTGAACGACCAGTCAGCTGTAGCTTGTCAACATGTGTTTGTGTTTTGCAAAGTGATTTAGCTGCCGCTACCGATCGGTTTTGCGCAATCCGCAGTGCCTTCACACACGTTTCCGCTAGAGGCCACGGTTTTAGCGTTATTCAAGAAAAACGCGTTTGAAGGTCTCTTTTACCCGCTTTTCTTGTGTAATTAGAAAACTATGACCTATATTGAAAACGTATCCCAGTACAATCTTTAACTACAATATATTTCCTACGAAAAGGTCCCATTCATTTTTGTCTCCAGGATTAATAGTTTGCGAACAGTGAGCAAGAGAATATGAAAATTTTGTGCATGGTGTCTGAAAGCGTTGTGGGGTGCATAAAACCCAACTGTAGGGGCAGCTGAATGACCATGTGTGGTTTAAGCGTGTCATTGTTTACATTACTCTGTACGTTGGACCATCCTGTGTACAATAGGATCATGAAGCCTAAATTGGATAAAACTATGTTGAGTGTTTAATGTGTTAAATGCATTTCGTCATATGTAGAATTATTTTATCAAATAGGTCATTTCATACATCGTGTTTAAAAACTGATGGATTCTGATACAACAATTTCGTCTTTGTTGCAGGTATGATCCCAGCATATGAAATGCGCAAGTTACGCAGAGATACACAAGGTTCCACAGAGAACTATGGTAAGCATATACTAAACAAATCTACCAGTAAATGGAAATACAACAATTTTCAAAAGATAGGGTATTCGGGAGACTGGACAAAATTGGTTTTTCCAAAATATTAACTCCTGAAACCTGCATATCTTTTTAGCCCCACGAAGTCTGTCTCCCTGTATGTGATTAACATGAATTCTCCACTGGGAGTGACCCAACGGCAATGTACAAGAGCTCAAATATTCATCCGTATTGCTTCTCGTCAATTGTCACCTGAAAACAATGGAAAAGTTGTAGCTCTTTTCAACGTTTCACATCAGCTACAACGCCTAGTGAGGAAAAGATCAATCAATGGCTTTCGTTTCACGAGACTTCGTTTACCTTCGATAGGGATAGGTATGTGACGGCATAGAACTCAGACATTTGGGCGTCGGGAAAATCGAAATTAGCTGCACGGGTCCCCTTTCTTCCCACAAAACTGTTTGGTGCGCAAAGTTGCGTAGGTGAATCTGCACCATAGTATTTCATTGCACACTCACCAGTGGACGCTACGTACCGATGATGCAATGGTTTGTAAAAACGTGGTTTTACTGTTCGTATACCCAACTATACTATGACTCTCTTGGATCAGTATTGTGATGGTCAAATGTTTTCGAAGGAATTCTTGCCACTTCGTCTCCTGATTGCCGTTACTCGACATTTTCTTGTGGGGAATCTTCAGGATGCTGCTTCCAGTACTCACTTTCACACTGCAGAAATAAATTTCACAATTTGTAAATTATGTCGCTGAAATACACCAACAAACGTTGCAACCTGTGTACATGGACAGAAAACGTAGTAGTTATGTGACTCTCATAATGGAGACCACTCTGAACAACTTGTATAGCTTTGCAGATTAGGATGTATTACTTCTGAACACTTTGTATCTTAGGAGATGCAAACATAACACTGAGATGTAGCACTCGAATGTGGCACTAAGAACACAAAAATGTCATAAGGCAAACGGAAATTTAAATTGGTGACTAAATGCTATTTCTATGCTTAGTTACATTTATTGACCACAGTCGTGCGTAACTGTTTACTGACGACTGACGGAAGTCATAGTCGGTAAGTTGGAAGAAGCACATTATGCTAAGTCCTCTGCGTACGAAAAAGGCGCGAAATTCCTGGGAGAAAGAAAACCTATGTGAGATTTGATTCTTTTTTGGTCCCTTGCGTCAGTGAATTTTGGTATTCGCGTAAGGTAGATGTTACACCGTAAGCAGAAGACACAAACGGAACTAAATAAGAGATAAACACATTTTTGTATTTAAACGATATTACATTTTTATCTGCTCTGAACTTATCAGCCATGTTCACAGCACTCTCCTGACGATAATATGAGCTCTATTTCTCAACAAATTACAATGTGTGACTGATATCGGCATATTTAAGAAGAAACTCTTCGTTGCAACATTCTTTGTCAGGGTTAGGGTAGTTAAACAATAATATGTTTTGTTAAAGAAAAGAAACTACTTCAGATAGTGAAGTGCGTGAGTAATTTATTCCATTATCACTCTCTCTGTACTATTTATGACTTACAAACACGCACAAAGCTGGAAGATTACTGTTTATCTCTATTTTGTCAAACAAGGCATCTGAAAATTAATTTTCATTGTCAACAACTTAAATGTGTTGCATGAGACCGGCTATTTGCGCTATCTTGCTCGTTGAATGCATCGCACAGCACCTTTTGTTTTTCTTCGTACTTGTTTCGCTGTAAGTATAAAAGTACATGACGTCCCAGATAGCAAACCTGTATACTGGAAAACACGACGATCATACGCAAAATAAATATAATAGAAGATTAAGAAAAATTACAGAGATCATACACAATAATACTGAGATTATGTCACTCTCATCCATATCTAATAAAGAGGGGTATTTTCTTTCAAAGATATTTTCTTTTCTTATTTTATAGTTTTATTAAGCCAGAGAAACAGTTGAAAACCCTGATTCTTATTCAATTTTTTTAATTGAATTGTTTATCTTTTGATTTTTAATGGCAGTATCAAATTTCCTTTAACGATTCCATTTTCTAACTTTTATTTGAGAACTATGAAGTACCATAAAATCACCTTTGTATTACAATTCTTCAAATATCAGTTCTGATAGTTGCAAATGTAGCGTAACGTGGTGGTTTGATTCTTATAACCATTGCTACAACTAGCTTGTTCACCCTGCAAGGAGTCATCAGTAAAATGCTTTATGCTATACCTTTTATTGGCAAGAAATAGCTCGAAAAACTGGGTTATTTGTAAGTAGAAACTGGGTGTCCTCAAATAAGACCATGAAAAGTACCAGGTAAAACATTTATTCACAATAACCAGATCACGTCCTTTAAACAAGACAGTCATTGGCGACTGTGTTCATCAATTTAGAGCCTCCGCAAAACAGTAACCGAATGCGAATTCACAGTTTAATTGTCCCACTGAGTGTCCCTATAGGTAATATATTTTGTCCGCCGCTGTTTTATAGTGGCGGAAAGCTTCATGGGCAGAGTAGCGAAGATGTGACTGAAGATCACAACAGTAGTCGATGCAAGACAAGGACAAACAGAAAATCTCTCTCTCACACACCACACACACACACAAACACACACACACACACACACACACACACACACACACACACACACACACACACACAGCATATTCACCCTATGGACTTAGAAGGGTATACCATATGAAAATATGTGACTTGGAATGCAGTACGTCACAATTGTTACTAAACGTTACTAATAACTAGCCACTTTCAAACCATTAATCACGCAGCTGTAGTGAAACACAGCATATTAAGATGGTTCAAATGACTCTGAGCACTATGGGACTGAACATCTGAGGTCATCAGTCCCCTAGAACTTAAAACTGCTTAAACCTAACTAACCTAAGAACATTATACACATCCATGCCCGAGGCAGGATTCGAACCTGGGACCGTAGCGGTCGCGCGGTTCGACTGAGGCGCCTAGAACAGCTCGGCCGCGCCGGCTGGCTAGCATATTAAGAGACAGTTATTATGTAATGAACTGCTGGCAATATAAAAGGTGATATTTTGGTATTTGCAGATTTAACGCCACGCAGTTATCTTTTACGCTGATAACCTTGGCGTTGAGCACCCGTAAGCTCCTCCTTCTTCTACACATCTGTGACAAGAACGGGACTGACGATGATTCGGGAAATTTGTTAAAGTAGTTGCGACACTAGTACGAACGGCATGTTGGACACACCATCACTACGGTAACTCCATTAAGTGTGCTCTATCAGTGCAATGGAGCATAACCATCAGAAGTTTCTGGATAACTACGTCGGCAGCTACTTCGGACTCGTCTGACCCCTGATTACTGCCCCGGATGCTTTCTTTCCGAAACTATTTGTATAGAGTGAATCGTTGTACGAAAATGAAACATGATCGATGGAATATATACACAAGATGAGAATAGAAGTAATTTCTGCTGGGTTTGCAACCGTTTCACATTGACAAAGTGTGACACTTGTCTCCGGTCTCTGTAGCTTATGATGTTTTTGCGACCACGGTTCGTGTGCCGTGTTACATGGCTGGAAGTGGTTAACCATTTCTTGTAGACAGGCCGGATAGTCTTCCTTTACACTCCGTCAAGCTTGGAAGCTTCATACACGTTGTGCTCAGGTCCAGACACGACAGCTCCTTTCTGGTATTCTGTTTCGATTACATCTCACCTGCACTGCACTGAATCCACGCTAGTAGTTGTACCACACACACACACACACACACACACACACACACACCATCTCACTGTTAGGGGCTGCCGTTGTGGCCGAGAGGGTTCTAGGCGCTTCAGTCCGGAACCGCACGACCGCTACGGTCGCAGATTAGAATCCTGCCCCGGGCACGGATGTGTGTGATGTCCTTAGGTTAGTTAGGTTTAAGTAGTTCTAAGTTCTAGGGGACTGATGACCTCAGATGTCCCACAGTCCTCAGAGCCATTTGAACTATCTCACTGTCATTACTTACATCAGTGGTGCCATTTCTTCACCATTCACAGTGCACCAAAGCGACCATTACGCTTTTGCAAATGGGTGACTAACATGTTGTACAGTGACTTATACAGTTGGATGGTTTGGTATTCACTCCTGCCGATGACGCCATGGCTACGGAGGACGCGAAATCAACGATTTTGGCAGCCAGGTACGACGGCCAACGACAGGGCATGTTAACTACCTTAGTAACTTGACGTGCAGATATTCGGTCACTTACAAGGGGAGGCCACCAAGTTCTAATCATGGACTTAGTTCAAATTTTTGTAGTTTTAGTAATCCATTAGGACAAACTAACGTCCAAGTAGTAAGATGAACTATTAAGGTGATTTTGAGGAAATTGCAAGAGAAGTTTCACGCGTCTGTGATGTACCGGTGCATTGCAATCCCGAACACGAGATGACGGCGGTCATGTGCTTAGCGTTCAAGCTGTGTGATAACTGGATCTAGTACTGCTGATGTTTCTTTTTAAATTTATATTTATTATATATTACGTCCGAAACATAATTTGTTGAAAAGACACTTGTATTTTCATGGACTTTTATAGAATTTCCAATGTTATTTGGTTGTTTTTATTATCACAACGAACGTTATCCCTCTCGACAAGTAAACAATCAAACGCATAAAGTTTTCCTGAAAATGTGTGCTTGTCGTCATTTCCGAAATCCCTTACATCTGCAATCGGGTAAGGTACCGATAACTACTTTTCACCTGGATGACAAGATAAAAGCTTCAAGGACGAGAGATGGGCTTGGAAAGTCCAAGACAGACAACGATAAATAAAAGTGTAAATAACTTTATTCAATAATACAATGCGTTACAATATATCAGAATACGAAGGAATTTACGATCTGTCCTCGGATGTGCTTTCGATATTACAAGATGCAGGATGATTTTTTTTTTTCATGCAGGAACGGAAGAGAGAAATTAAAGCGGCATCTTCTACATCTAATGAATGCAATTTTCCCGTATGCACAGGGAATGTTCAGAGTTTCTAAGGAAAACCGAAGGTGGCTGACGTTTTGAAAATTTTTTGTTTCTTCCTACAATTTGGATGCACACCAATCGTAACGTAACAGTTTTGTAAATATCCGTGCCAAAAATTGGCCTGTACAGTTCAATGTATTTTAATAGCATCTTACGAAAAGCAATTCCTCGTTCGTTGCTAATATAATACGAACAAGTTTGAAGGCGCTTTATAAAGTATTTAACTTGCCTATAGAAGTAAAAGTAGCATAAAATTTGTTGTAATAACAAAAATTAGTAAACAGCGAATAACATCGGAAATTTAATAACAGTTCACGCAAATATACTTGCCTTTTCAAGATACTACTTGCCAAATGTAATGTGCAGGAAAATATGACTAGCTTTAAAAAAAAATTTAAAAGTAAGCGGCATTCGATCCACGATCTATTGCTTACGGAGCTTTAACGCCGACCGCATAACCGCCTTCAACTCGTGCTGTGCACCGGTACATTATTCACGCTTGAAAGTTCTCTTGCGATTTTCTCGAAATCGCCTAAGTATTACGCCTTAATACTTGCACATTATTTTTTCCTAATGAATTACTAAAAGTGAAGTAAAACCGCCATCCTGAAGGCGTGGCCTCCCCTTCTTAGACGTTTGTGTGTGTAGGAGAATCTCTTCTTGTTCCATCTCTTGATTACGTGGGCGGTTGACGTACTGTTTTTTTTATGTCGATTGGTTTTATTTTCGAATGTTATAATTGCCGCTGTTGACGACTTGATCCGGCTAGGACACAGAAACTGGTATATATTTCATTTTGCCATAAGAATGGAGCACACTATAATCTCTAAACGTACGTATCTTACATCATATTGCACGGAGTATACACTGATAAGCGAAAACGTTATGAACACATACTTGTTAGCATGTTCGTCTTCCTTTGCGTGGCAAGTATTCGACAAGTCTTTGGTAGATTTCTGGGAGTATGTGGCATAAGGTATCTACACACGTCACACACTTTGAGTAAATTAAGAGGCGGTAATTGCAGGCGCTGGACTGGCACCAGACTGCGTCCAACATGCGTTGAACTCACATCAGGAAATTTGGTGGCCAAGAGGCCTACGTCAGTTCTCTATCACACCATTGTAGCCCGATTCTGGGCTTGTCACATGGACAGTTTTGCCGCTGGAAGATGCCGCCGCTGTCGGGGGAGATCTCAAACATGAACGGATGCAGTTCGCCTACAAAAATGTTCATGCGGTCTGCACCTTTCACAGTGTCTTCGATTATTATCAAAGTAAGCAGTTAATTCCATAAATTATCTGGGAGTACGCATTAGGAGTGATTTAAAATGGAATGATCATATAAAGTTGATCGTCGGTGAAGCAGATACCAGACTGAGATTCATTGGAAGAATACTAAGGAAATGCAATCCGACAACAAAGGAAGTAGGTTACAATACGCTTGTTCGCTCACTGCTTGAATACTGCTCAGCAGTGTGGGATCCGCACCAGATAGGGTTGATAGAAGAGATAGAGAAGATCCAACGGAGAGTAGCGCGCTTCGTTACAGAATCATTTAGTAATCGCGAAAGCGTTACGGATATGATAGATAAACTCCAGTGGAAGACTCTGCAGGAGCGACGCTCAGTAGCTCGGTACGGGCTTTTGTTAAAGTTTCGAGAACATACCTTAACCGAAGAGTCAATCAGTATATTGCTCCCTCCTACGTATATCTCGCGAAGAGACCATGAGGATAAAATCAGAGAGATTAGAGCCCACACAGAAGCATACCGACAATCCTTCTTTTCACGTACAATGCGAGACTGGAATAGAAGGGAGAACCGATAGAGGTACTCAGGGCACCCTCCGCCACACACCGACAGGTGGCTTGCGGAGTATGGCTGTAGATGTAGATGTAGAAGGTCCCCTGTCATCCTGGACGGTTGCACCTTATAGTATAATACTGCTGTCACCGGCCTGCATCCGTGGCGCGGTGGGGTGTTTAGAGTAGTTGTTCGCCTGGATGACGGGTGATTGGAACACCTGGTCTAAAAAGAAACGTTGTCTATTCGACCAGACGACACCTCTCCACTGATCCACAGCACAATATCAATGGTTTCGTGACGTTTGCACTTGTAATTGGAATATCATTGGTTCAATATACGAAGGTGTAGGGATACTGCTAAAGATCATAATGTTTAATAGTCTGCACCGAACAGTGTGCTCCGAAGCGCTTGGCGTGCACCAGCATTGTTGTTAGTTGTCACATCTCCCACAGATCGCCACCTATCCTGCTTTACGAACTGTGCAGGTTTTTGGATGAGCTATGGACGTCCAACAGCTAATGGCCTACTTATCCCACTTCAACCACTTTTCACAGATGCGAACAGCTGAGACGCTCGCTGCCAGGCCGTTTGTCGAAGTGGCTTACACTGGGATGACAAAAGGTCATAGGACAACGATATGGGTAGTATCGCGTAAACAAGGTATAAAAGGGTAGTTCATTTGCGGTGCTGCCATTCGTACTTAGGTGATTCATGTGAAAAAGTTTCCGACGTGTTTATGGCCGCACGACGGGAATTAACACTCTGCACGTGGAATGGTAGTTGGAGATAGACGCATGTGACATTCTTTTTAGGATATCGTTAGGGAATTCTGTATTTCGAGATATACAGTGTCCACAGTGTGCCAAGAATACCAAATTTCAGCCATTACCTCCCACCACAGACAATTCAGTGGGCGACGAACTATACTTAACGATGGAAAGCACGGTGTTTGCATAGAAGTGTTAGTGCCTGAAATAACCCCAGAAATCAATGTGAGACTACGACGAACATACATCCTTTAGTGTGACTACAAAGTCTTCTGCGATAGAGAGAGAAGGGGTAAAACTGACTGTCGTGGACCAGTTTTTTTCCTTTATTGTGATTTCATTCCCCTGCCTCATATGAAGAGTGGAGGGCTGTCAGTGGCACAATCCTCCGCTCTTCAGCTAGGTGACAAGAAAAAAAAATACAAAAATAAAATGTTACATATAAGGCAATACAAAAAGGGGGACATAAAACAGAGTAAGGGGAGATAATGGAGGTAAAAAACTCTAACATGGAGTCGTTCAAGGGGGACAATTAAAAAAGTCGATATAAAGTTAACAAACACAGTGGGTGATTCTTAAAACACAAAGAAGACACTGAAGACACACACAGTTTAAAAGTCGGCCACGGTATTAAAAACACTCCAGAACAGCACACTTTAAATCCAATTGGAGCACACATGATGAAGAAAAACTGCCAGGTGTGACCGGTCGAGGGAGAGGCCGGAGAGGATGTAAAATGAGGGACAGCAAGGTGCAGTAGGGGAGGGGGCAGGAAGAAAAGAGGAGGGGCATCAGTGGGTACACCAAGAGGGAGGAGACTGGTGGGGCAGGAGATGAAGAGGGAAGACAGGGCAGGAGGGAGTGTTGAGACACTCAAGGGGAGCACAAGAAAGGGAGGGGGAGTAGGATGGGAAAGCCACTCGGGAGGGGGAGGAGAGGGAGCCCTGAGGCAGGAGGAAGATGGGGTTAGAGTTGGTAGGAAGGGTAGATGTCAGGGCGAAGCTCATCGCCCGGGAGGGATAGATGGTGGAGGTTGCGTTGGGAAAGGAGGCGGAGGTTCTGAATGTGGAGAGAGGGTGTGACACAACGGTAAAAGTCGCGCAAACGGGCTAGGGGTAGAGAGGAAGGGAGATACCAGGGGGTGAGGGGGATCAATGCAGTGGACAATGTATAGTGTGCGGATGAGTTCAAGGATCGTGGACCAGTGAGGCTTTCGTTTTTATAAGCAGTGGACGGCTTCTTATTGGCTGGATGACATCACTGTGAAAACGGCGGGTACAGAGGTGGCGGCCTCTATGTGCATAGATTTTGTTTGCGCGCTTTATCCAGCATTGCTTGCAGCTCCATCCATCGCAACAGTTGGAGAACTGCGAGGAATGTAAGAAGTCTCCCTCTGCGCTCTTTCTTTATCAACTGTGCACTTCCATGCATTGCTGAGTGCACATCCGGAGTCACTGTTGAAATTATTTTCTCATAGTCTAATTCCAACTGATTCCCTGATGACAGAGTCCCAATAGTTTCAAGCATGAGCAAGTATTCTTGTTTCATCAGATAAAATCTTATGTTTGTTTAACAAACTGTGCTCAGCCACCGCTGATTTTTCTGGATACGTGTATTTCAGGTGACGCTGATGTTCCACACAGCGATTGGCAAAAGTTCTTACAGACTGGCCCACATAATTTTTGCCACACTTGTAAGGAATACTGTAAATTCCCTGTACTCTCAGGCCTAGGTTATCTTTCACGGGTCGCAACATCTCCTTAATCTTCCTGGGTGGCCGGAAGACTGGACTGATTCCCTGCCGCCTCAGGACTCTACCGATCTTACTGGTCGTTGCACCGCAGAATGGTAGCTGCGTGATGTGTTGGTCCTCTTGATCTGTTAGAACAGCGTTCTTTGTAGGTTTCTTCGCCAGAGTAGATCTGATACCACGATCAGAATATCCATTTTTTCTGAATACCGTCGTCAGATGGTTAATCTCGGAGCCGAGATGACCCTTGTCCGAAATAGTTCTCGCTCTGTGTACCAAGGTATTCAGCATAGCTCTCTTCTGAGCTGGGTGGTGAATACAACGTGCGTTTAGATATAAATATGTATGCGTCGGTTTTCTGCACACAGAATGTCCGAGACGTCCATCTGATTTTCGCTCGACCAGCACATCTAAGAGGGTAACTTCCCATCCTTCTCCACCTCCACTGTAAGTCTTATGTTCTGGTGTATACCATTCAAATGATCAACAGACTACTGCAGTGCCTCACTGCCATGTGGCCACATATCTCTTAGGACGGTGCGGCGAAATTTGGCATTAATGGGCTATGTCAGCAGCTGACTGTCGCGAATGCCCCCGCTAACAGCACTATATCGTCTGCTGCACCTCTCCTGAGCTCGTGTCGATATACGAGGGTCAGTCAAAAAGTAATGCCTCCTATTTTTTTTTCTACGTTTAGTTGTCAGGAAATTTAAATGCAATTACATAGGTTGAAAACCACAACATTGAGGATCATTTTGTCATTTTTCAATGTAATCTCCGCCCATCTCTACAGTTTTGGTCCATCTTTGAACAAGGGCATGCATCCCAGCACGGTAAAAATCACAGCTCTGCTTCCTAAGCCATTGACGCATGGATGTTTTGACGGCCTCCTCATCTTCAAAATGAATCCCACGATGAGCTTCTTTTAGTGGCCCGAACAGATGGAAGTCTGATGGTGCCAGGTCAGGGCTGTATGGGGGATGAGGCAAAACTTCCCATCCAATTTTGACAATCTCGTCAGAGGTGTGACGACTGGTGTGTGGTCTTGCATTGTCATGCAAAAGAAGAACATCTGCCATTGATTTTGTTGGGCGAACTCGCTGAAGACGTGCTTTAAGTTTTTTGAGGGTTGTGACGTATTGAACAGAATTTATTGTGCATCCCTGCTCCAAAAAATCAACCAGAATCACACCCTCTGTATCCCAGAAAACTGTTGCCATAACTTTCCCTGCCGATTGCACAGTTTTGAATTTTTTCTTCCTCAGCGAGCTTGTGTGACGCCACTCCATTGACTGCCTCTTTGATTCGGGTTCAAAAAAATGCACCCATGTTTCGTCCCCGGTCACAATTTTTTTCAGAAACTCATCTCCCTCCAAACGGAAGCGCTGCAAGTGTTGGGAGGCTATTGTTTTCCTTGCCTCTTTATTCTGATCGGTTAACATTCTTGGAACCCACGGTGCACAAACTTTTGAGTACCCCAATTGTTTAATAATCGTGATCACACTGCCTTTACTAAGAGAAATAATGCGACACACTTCATCTGCAGTCACCCGACGGTCACCACGAATGATGTCATCAACTTGCTGAATGTTGTGTGGAGTCACTGCACTCACCGGCCTGCCGCTCCGCTTTTCGTCAGTCAACGGTGTTTCCCCTTCAGCTTCCTTACAACGACGAACCCATCGTCTAACAGTGCTGACATCCACTGTCACAACACCATACACCTTCTTCAGTCTTTCATGAATGTGTATGGGCGTTTCACCTTCTGCATTCAAGAATTCAATCACACAACGCTGTCTCAAACGAACATCGATGTCGGCCATCTTACAAACTTCTGCTGTGCTGCCACCTGTTGACACAGAAAGTTACTACTGCAGTGGATTGCAGAAGAAGGTTTGAGGAATGGCGCCAAATTCAAATTTTCCACTTAACTTAATTTTTTTAAGTAGAAAAAAATGGGAGGCATTACTTTTTGACCGACCCTCGTAGGTTGGCCCCTAGACGACCGCCGGCCTCGGTGGACTAGCGGTTAAGGCGCGCAGTCCGGAACCGCGCGACTGCTACGGTCGCAGGTTCGAATCCTGCCTCGGGCTTGGATGTGTGTGATGTCCTTAGGTTAGTTAGGTTTAAGTAGTTCTAAGTTCTAGGGGACTGATGACCACAGCAGTTAAGTCCCATAGTGCTCAGAGCCATTTGAACCATTTGACCCCTAGACGACCGGAAAGAGGTGATGTTTGGGTACGAGTGTGGCGCAAGCTCCACAAAGCCATAGACTCAAGTTGTCAACATGGCAGTGTGCAAGCTGGTGATGCCTCGAATAACGGTGTGGGTTGCGTTTACCTGGGCAACGGCCTTGCCGCAGTGGTTTCACCGGTTCCCATGAGATCACCGAAGTTAAGCGCTGTCGGGTGTGGTCGCACTTGAATGGGAGACCATCCAGGCCGCCATGCGCTGTGCCATTTTTTGGGGCGCACTCAGCCTCTTGATGCCAATTGAGGAGCTACTCGACTGAATAGTAGCGGCTTCGGTCAAGAATACCATCATAACGACCGGGAGAGCGGTGCACTGACCCCACGCCCCTCCTATCTGCATCCTCCTCAGAGGATGACACGGCGGTCGGATGGTCCCGGTAGGCCACTCGTGGCCTGAATACGGAGTGTACCTGTGTACCTGCGTTTACTTGGAGTGGATTGGATCCTATTATCCAACTGAACCGACCATTGGCTGGAAATAGTTGTCTTCCGCTACTGGGAGACGATTTGCAGCCATTTATGGACTTCATGTTCCTAAGAAAGGTGGAATTTTTGTGGGTGACAATGCGCCATCGCATCGCATCACAATTTTTCGCGACTGGTTTGGAGAACATTCTGGACGAGTCGAACGTATGATCTGGCCACATATTGATCATTTATTAGACACAGAGTGGTCAGTTAGAGCACAAAATCCTGCACTGGCTACGCTTTGACAGTAATCGATGGCTAACCGAAGTAGAATGTCTCGATATTTGTGCAGAGGACTTCCAACAACTTTTTAAGTGCACGTTATATCGAGCTGCTGCCCTATGCCGGGAAAGAGGAGGTGCGACACTATATTAAGAGGTCCCCATGAATTTTTCACCTGATTATATGCCACAAGGTTTGCCCATTTGTGGCCGGTAGTGTCGCTAGAGGAATTCCCCACGCTTCTCTGCTCCGCCGTATACTTACCTACGACGTCACGTGCCGGCAATGCCACAGGCAGGCAGCAGTGGTCATGATGTCCTGGCTCGTCAGTGTATTACTGTTGCTTAGGAGCCAGACGGCTTTTTATTTAGGTGTCTCCCCGTCGGCGTCCTGACCCCTGGTGGCTGCGCCCCCGCCGTTCTTGCGCTGCGCTCGCGCCGCGGGCCGCTGGGGCGGCCTTTGTCCTGTCACGGAGCAGCGGGCCGGCTCACCTCATTTCTGGCTGGTCCTGGCACGTTCATTCCTCCGGCCTGGCTCCTCCCTACTAATGACCGCCGGGACGCGAGCAGCGCCCCACCGTCGCTGGCAGCAGTCCGCTCCGCCCTAACGCGTCCTGTTTAAAGCCTGCATTACTAGCAGGCCGAGAGCGTGTGCAATTTCTTGTCTCACTTGCATACAGGCGAACAAGGGAACAAATTGCGGGCTAGCCAGTGAGCACGACCCTACGAATACAAAGAAAGAAAGTGTGATGTCTTCATTTCACATAGTTGTTCACAGCCAAAGGCAAGCGCATTAAAATACATGAGGATGCAAACAGGCAGAATACGGCGCTGCGGTCGGCAACGCCTATATAAGACAGCAAGTGACTGGCGCAGTTGTTACAGCTGTTACTGCTGCTACAATGGCAGGTTATGGGTTAAATGTCTCTGAGCACTATCGGACTTAACATCTAAGGTCATCAGTCCCCTAGAACGTAGAACTACTTAAACATAACTAACCTAAGGACATTACACACAACCATACCCGAGGCAGGATTCGAACCTGCGACCGTAGCAGTCGTGCGGTTCCGGACTGAAGCGCCTAGAACCGCTCGGCCACAATGACCAGCATGGCACGTTATCAAGACTTAAGAGAGTTTGAACGTGGTGTTAGTCAGCACACGAGCGATGGGACATAGCATCTCCAAGGTAGCGATAAAGTGGGGATTTTACCCTACGACCATTTCAGGAGTGTACCGTGAATATCCGGAAAAAGATCCTGCAAGAACGGGACCAACGACGACTGAAGAGAATAGTTCAACGTGGCAGGAGTCCAACCCTTCCGCAAACTGCAGCAGATTTACGTGCTGGGCCATCAACAAGTGTCAGCGTGCGAACCATTCATCGAAACATCAGCGATATGGACTTGCAGAGCCGAAGGCGCCCTCGTGTACCCTTGATGACTGCACGATACAAAGCTTTGCGCGTCGCCAACATTGGACTGTTGATGACTGGAAATATGTTGCCTGGTAGGACGGGTCCCGTTTCAAATTGAGTCGAGCGGATGGCCGTGTACCGGTATGGAGACAGTGTCACGAATCCATTTACTCTGCCCCGGCTGTGGTGGCCGAACGGTTCTAGGCGCTACAGTCTGAATCGCGCGACCGCTACGGTCGCAGGTTCGAATTTTGCCTCGGGTATGGATGTGTGTGATGTCCTTAGGTTAGTTCGGTTTAAGTAGTTCTAAGTTCTAGGGGACTGATGACCTCAGTAGTTAAGTCCCATAGTGCTCAGAGCCATTTGGACCATTTACGCTGCATGTCAGCTGACGACTGTTATAGCTGCTAGAGGCTCTGTAATGACGTGGGGCCTGTGAAGTTGGAGTGATTTGGGACCTCTGATACGTGTAAATACGACTCTGACAAGTGACACGTACGTAACCATCCTATCTGATCACCTGCATCCATTAATGTCCATTGTGCACTCCGACGGACTTGGGCTATTACAGCAGTTCAATGCGACACCCCATACGTTCAGAATTGCTACAGGGTCTCCAGGAACACTCTGCCGAGTTCAGACACTTCCGCTGACCACCAAACTCCCCAGACATGAACATTATTGAGCATATCTGGGATGCCTTGCAACGCGCTGTTCAGAAAAGATCTCCACTCATTCGTACTCTTAGGGATTTATGGACAGAATTTGAAACACGAACATCTGCTAGCATGAGTTACTTAGAAGTAGATACCTTAGGGGTTGCGAAGCAACTCAAATCGCTTGATATGGGCAAGTCTTCGGATCCAGATTGTATACCGATTAGGTTCCTTTCAGATTACGCGGATACAATAGCTCCCTACTTAGCACTCATGTACAACCGCTCGCTCACCGATAGGTCTGTACCTGCAAATTGGAAAATTACGCAGGTGGCACAAATGTTTAAGAAGAGTAGTAGGTGTAATCCATGGAACTACAGACCTATATCATTGACGTCGGTTTGCAGTAGGATTTTGGAGCATATACTGTATTCAACCTTTATCAATCACCTCGAAGGGAACGATCTGTTGATACGTAATCAGCATGGCTTCAGAAAACATCGCTCTTGTGCAACGCAGCTAGCTCTTCAATCGCACGAAATAATGGCCGCTATCGACAGGGGATCTCAAGTTGATTCCGTATTTCTACATTTCCGGAAAGCTTTTGACACCATTCCTCACAAGCGTCTTCTAATCAAGCTACGGGACTATGGGGTATCGTCTCAGTTGTGCGACTGGATTCGTGATTTCCTGTCAGGAAGGTCGCAGTAAGTAGTAATAGGCGGCAAATCATCAAGTAAAACTGAAGTGATATCAGGTGTTCCCCAGGGAAGCGTCCTGGGACCTCTGCTGTTCCTCATCTATATAAATGACCTGAGCAGTTCTCTTAGGTTGTTCGCAGATGATGCTGTTATTTACCGTCTAGTAAGGTCATCCGAAGACCAGTATCAGTTGCAAAGCGATTTAGAAAAGATTGCTGTATGGTGTGGCAGGTGGCAGTTGACGCTAAATAACGAAAAGTGTGAGGTGATCCACATCAGTTCCAAAAAAAATCGATTACTTGATAAATAGTACAATTCTCAAGGCTGTCAATTCAACTACGTACCTGGGTGTTAAAATTACGAACAACTTCAGTTGGAAAGACCACATAGTTAATATTGTGGGGAAGGCGAGCCAAAGGTTGCGTTTCATTGGCAGGACACTTAGAAGATGCAACAAGTCCACTAAAGAGACAGCTTATGCTACACTCGTTTGGTCCTCTGTTAGAATATTGCTGCGCGGTGTGGGATCCTTACCAGATGGGATTGACGGAGGACATCGAAAGGGTGCAGAAACGGGCAGCTAGTTTTGTATTGTCATGTAATAGGGGAGAGAGTGTGGCAGATATGATACGCAAATTGGGATGGAAGTCATTACTGCAAAAACGTTTTTCGTCGCGGCGAGATCTTTTTGCGAAATTTCAGTCACCAACTTTCTCTTCCGAATGCGAAAATATTTTGTTGAGCCCAAGGTAGGAACGATAATCAAAATAAAATAATAGAAATCAGGAAGTGGAATAGTAGAGAGATAGTATGGCAGCCAAGCACTTAAATGTAAATTACAAAGTAGTCATGTAGATGTAGATGTTGTAGATGTAGATGTTGGATTCAAGGTGTGAATTCCGTCTAGCACTACTTCAGACATTAGTTGAGTCCATGCCACGTCACGTTGCGACACTTGTACGTGCTCCGTGGGGCGCTATACGATATTGGGCAGGTGCACCAGTTTATTTGGCTCCTCAGTGTATAACAAAGCAAAATTTACTACGTTGAATTGATCTTAAAGCGTTGTCAACGTTTAAATAATGTTTGTAGGAAATAAGCAATACATTGGAAGATAAGTGTTACTTATCTTGCCAAGTCGGTCTCAGTGTATAGCCCAGGTTCTGTGTTTCCATATAAAGTTTCAAAATATATGGTCCATAATGTTTTAAAACAAGTGGTCTCAAGTTTTTCAGATAAGTAGCTGGAATATTGTGTTCCTTTTTGCCACCACTTCCATTTATTTCTGCATTCTTGACACACTTTTTTTTACATTGTGCAATATTTCTACACAAGGCATAGAACACAGTCGATCATAGAAAAGCAGACACCAAATTCAGTAACTGCTATGACCAATCTCGCCAACTTCAACTGTGTGTGAAGCGACTCTGAAACAACTCATACGCGCCTTGTGCCACATTCGTGTCCTGTCTCACTTTGTTAACTGCAGAAATCTTCATATATAGCCCATGCATGCATGTCTGAAGGAACACTGCATTAAACGATTCAATTACACAGGCATTGCTATTTGGTACTAACATGGAGAATAGAGCGCATGAGTGGTGTGGGCTCATACAGAGAATGTCTAACCGTAGGTGACAGGAGCTGACTGGAAGATGGTGAGCAAAGCCAGTGTTGTGAGGGGATAAGTGCGTACAGTAAGCAATGGTAAATACAATCTTAAACCAGACGACTGGAAGGAAAGAGGCTGCTGGAGATAGAAAACAGCTAACTCCGAGGGCGAGACGCCGAAGAAAAAAAAGAAGACGAAATTTTCAAGAGAAAAGAAATTTATGATGATTATTCCTACTATATTGAGGAACCAAAATCTGGAAACAGATTTTTACTGCGGTCATTTTGAAAGGAGTTGATAATTTAGTGATAATGGCAGCAACGTTTAACAACCACTCCAGTTTTGACCGATTATTCTTCTTGAATACGTAGAGATACGGTGAGAACCACCTCTCCAGCGGTTGTTGCAGGTCCTGTACGGGCCTTTCTGGACGCAGAAAATGTTCGACTGCTGCCCTGGCCAGCACATTCTCCAGATCTCTCATCAATTGAAAACGTCTGGTTAATGGTGGACGAGCAACTGGCTCGTCACATTACGCGAGTCACTACACTTGATGAATTGTGGTATCGAGTTGAAGCTGCATGGGCCGCTGTACCTGTACACGCCATCCTAGCTCTGTTTGACTGAAATGCCCAGGCGTATCAAGGCCGTTGTTACGGCCAGAGGTGGTTGTTCTGTGTACTGATTTCTCAGGATCTATGCACCCAAATTGCGTGAAAATGTAATCACACGTCAGTTCTAGTATAATATATTTGTCCAATGAATACCCGTTTATCATCTGCATTTCTTCTTGGTGTAGCAATTTTAATGGCCAATAGTGTAGATGGAGCGTATTGTCTCTCGCTTCCAACGACTCATTCTCTCACTGACGCAAGACTCTGGCTCTCAACAGCGAGGTTATAGCGTGAAGGTTGATGGCACACTGAAATAACCGAGGATCATGACACGGCTGCTTGGCTGCCAGATCCGCCCTTTCGTTCCCCGCAATATCTTCTGTGAACAGGTACCCGGCCGGAGGACACTTCCTTCCCCAGTGGCTGTAGTTGGAGGAGGGCATCCTGGAATTCTGGACTCCTTTATCAGGTGAGTACGAATGGTGTAGAGACTGCAAGGGCACTCAAAGAATCGGGGCAGACAAGAAATTTTTCACTGGAAGAACGTCTCATCTGCCCCAGTGCCCGCGAAATCGCATGTGATTCCGCGTCGAAAACAGTAAAGTCTTGAGGCGGTCAGAGTTTGAGGACACAATCCTGGAAAGGACAACCAGCGAAGTCCCTCAGTTTAGACTCATCCGTGAAGACAGCTACATAGTTGTGATGATCATATAAAATGTTAACAACAAACTGAAGTACCCAGAAGACATGGCCGGATGTCAATATTACTTCGTATACATGTCTATCATCGGCTTGTATGTACGTTATTAGAGTTCAAATTCACTGTGACTCGTAGGACGGCCACCAGAGTGCACCACTGCTGTTCGTGTTTAGCGTTGTTATCAGTTCTGGTTGGATGTAAAGGTGGCATCAACAGCAACAGATATTTAGTGATCACTGTGAAAGACGTGGAGATGCCACGTACTCCTGTGAAACAGCATTATCAGCAGCTGGAAAAGTGTGAAAGAGGCCTCATTGTGTGTCTCCATTTGGCAGATTGTCTAATCGTGCAATATCCAGATTTGTGGGGGATCCGGATGGGACAGTGGCCTGATGTTGGACAACATGGGAACGTAACATCGGAAATATTCGTCATGAAGGTTCCAGTCAATCACAGAAAGAATCGGTGTATTGTGCACCAAGCATAATGTAACCCCTTCACACTCGCGTCTGTCTTCTGAGAACAAGTAATGGACTTCCTTCTTCATTCTGTGTATTCCAGTACAATCGCTCAGAGACTACCAGCAGCCGAACCCATGGATAAACTGCACTTAACAACATAAGCACCTGCGTGTGGAGTGGTGCCGAGACGAGAAAGCATGGACTGTTAATGATTAGCTGCTCATTGTGTTCAGCAATGAATTGCGGTTCTGCAGTACCTCAGTTTATCATCGTCAAAGAGTACGGCGATGACCTGGAGAGATGACCCTTCTCCTGAAGGTTTGGCGAGGCATAACGGTGTTATTTCTGGCTTCGAAGTGTGGGAAAGCACCAGGTATGACTTAATATTACGACTGGCCGTAACTGAGGGATCTCTGACGACGAAACGGTAAATCACGGTTATCCTGAGTCATCATGCTATACTTATCACGTGACAGTATCGTGGTGCCATATTTGATGTGGAGAATGTTCGTCCACACGAATCACGTCTCTCTATGAAATGTCCGCGTGATGCTGAGGCACTCCTATTGGCCAGTATGATCACCAGATCTGTCCCCAAGAGAACGTGTGTGGGACCACAGCGGACGTCAACTTCGTCCCAGTGTCACGATACAGCATATTAAGAACCAGTTGCAAGAGTTGTGGACAACCTTGCTTCAAGAGATGATTACACGTCTTCATGACACGCTTCCCAACCTACTCTGTTTATCCATTCAGACTCGAGGGTGTGCAATGTCGTACTGGTAAGTGGTCTCATAGTACCAAGTTTATTGTTAATTTTACTTGATTATGTAGTCACTGAAGTCCCATCACATACTCCCACAACCGTGAAGTTTCCTTTCTGCTGCCTCACAAAAATGGTTCAAATTGCTCTGAGCACTATGGGACTCAACTGCTGTGGTCATCAGTCCCCTAGAACTTAGAACTACTGAAACCTAACTAACCTAAGGACATCACACACATCCATGCCCGAGGCAGGATTCGAACCTGTGACCGGTGCCTCACATTCTTTGCCAGATAGTATATGTTGGTATAATACTACGTAGTGATATGTAGTGGGACGATCATGTAGAATTAATATTTGGGAACGCTTATGGATTGCTTTGATTTGTCGGAAGGGTTCTGGAAAAAAAAACAGTAAAATTCTGTAGAGCAAATCGGACGCAAGACGGTTGTGCGCCCACTTCTAGAGTATTGTTCCAGTGCATGGAGCCTCTTAGGCATGACAACAGACATAAAAATGGTAAGAGTAATGCTTCTAAGATAGTAAGTGGTCGGCATGGCCACTATCAAAGTATAGTTGAAACGCGCTGGGAACTTTAATGGGAATGGTTGGGAGCACCGGTCTTAAAATGTGTCCGAAGAAGTCAATGTGACCAATATGCTGCAATCAACGTGTATCTCCATGAGTGGTCAAGAGAATCAGAGAAGAGATTAGGGAACGCACAAAGGCATTTAATCATTTTCCCCTCGCTCACTACGCTAAAGGAAGAGGATAGAAAATCGATGATGTTGGTACGATTCATTCTTCGCCATGCCCTGTACATTGGCTTACGTACTACACTCATTTACATCTACATCATATTCCGCAAGCCAGCTAATAGTGTGTGGCGGAGAATTCTTTCGGTACCACTATCTGATTTCTCCAATCCTGTCCCACTCGCGAGTAGTGCGTCGGAAGAATGATTGCCGGCAAGCCTCTATATTGGCTCTAATTTCTCGAATTTCCTCCTCGTGGTCAGTACGCGACATGTATGTGAGGGGAAGTAATATGTTGTCCGACTTCCACTGAAAAGTGTTGTCCCGAAATATCAACAGTAAATCTCTCCGTGATGCACAACACCTCTCTTGTAACGTCTGCCAGTGGAGTTTGTTTAGCTCTCTCGCCAACTAAACGATCCCGTAACGAAACACACAGCTCTTTGATGCAGCTTTTCTATCTCTTGTATCAGTTCTATCTGATAGGGATCCCAGATAGATGAACAGTACTCAAGAATCGCGCGAACAAGCGCCTTATAAACTACTTCTTTCGTGGGTGAGCTACATTTCCTTAAGATTCTTCCGGTAAATCTAAGTCTGGTGTGTGTTTTTCCCACTATCTGCTCCATGTGGTCATTCCACTTAAGGTGGCTTTGGATAGTTGCGCCTAGATGTTTTACAACAGACGCTGCCTGCAACTGTTTGTCATCAATAGTGTAGCTGTACAGAAGTGGATTTATTTTCCTCTGTATGCGCGATATGTTACATTTATCTACGCTCAGGGTCAACTGCCAGAGCTTGCACCATTCATCGGTTCTCTGCCAATATCCTAAAAGAGGCATCCAACGCTTTCTACTAGATCATTTATTTATATTGTAAAGAGCAACGGTCCTGTCACGCTTCCCTGTGGTATTCTGGATATTACCGTTACAACTATCGATTTATTCCCGTTAAGAGCAACGTGTTGAGTTCCACCTGCAAGAAAGTCTTGAATCCATCGCAGGTCTGCTCCGATACTCCGTAAGCTCGTATTTTTTTCCATTAAACGGAAATGCTTTACTGAAATCAAGGAACACGGCATCAACCTGAGCGGCGTTGTCCACTGCGCTGTGGATCTCATGGAGGAACAGAGCGAGCTGAGTTTCGCAGAATCTCTGTTTGCGAAATCTATGTTGATTTTTGTAGAGCAGATGTTTATTTTCCAAAAACGTCGTAGCTCTTGAGCATAAAACATGTTCCATAATTCTACAACAGATTGACGCCAACGATATAGGTCTATAATTGCATGGATCAGTCTTACGGCCTTTTTTGAGAACGGGAATGTCCTGCGCTGTTTTCCAGTCGTTAGGTACCATTAGTTGCTCAAGGGATCTACGATAAATTACTACTATAAGTGAAGCAAGTTCCTTCGCATAATCTGCATAATCTTTATAGAATATTATAGGTATCTCATCTGGTCCTGATGACTTTCCAAGACTAAGCGAGTGTAGCTGCTTTTCAATTCCGCGATAGGTTATCACAATGTCTGCCTTTTCGACGTTAGTACGACTATTGGAAGGCGAGACATCTTCCGCGGTAAAAGAACTTCGGAAGACCGGATTCAGTATGTCGGCCTCCTCTTTGTTTTCTTTCTTTTCGATGCTGACAGAGTGAATAGATGATTTTAACCAACTTAATGATATTACATACGACCAAAATATCTTAGTGTATTTAGCCAGGTCGGTTGACAATGTCTTACTTTTAGAATCATTGAACGCTTCTCTAATTGGTTTTCACTCCGAGACAAAAGACTACGCACCATGAAGAAATTATGCAAATTGGTCACAATTTCATATTCATAGAGGTATCGACGGAACATGCGAAATTGTGAACTTTGGTGGCCGATGGATGAATGTGTGACGCTGCAGAGCAGTGTAGCCGCGCAGCTGGCAGGGATACTAAACCGGGGGACATGTCGATACCAGGGCGTAAAGTCTTCGAATTTCATTCTGCGTACTCACTTGCAGTGGCGTCGCAGACAGGCACGAGAACGGTATACTCAGATGTCGACATTTGAGAGACGTCGCGTAGTTGGGCTCCAAGAAGCTGGGTGGAGTAATCGGCGATTCTTTCGACATTTGAATAGCAGCCATGCCATTGTTACTCAACGTTGGCAGGAATGAGTCAGATGACGATGATATTTGGTTTGTGGGACGCTCAACTGCGCGGTCATCAGCGCCCGTACAAAGTCCCAATTTTTACACAGTCCAATTTTTCAAGCAAACCAATCGAGCCACTGTCACGAATGTTGTTGTTGTTGATGATGATGCTATGAGAACACAAACACCCAGTCCCTGGACAGAGAAAAATCCCCACCCCAGCCGGGAATCAAACCCGGGACCCCATGATCCAGAGGCAGCAACACTAGGCACTAGACCACGAGCTGCGGACTGGCGTGGGTGAACCACGTCCGAACACAGCGTCGATATAGAGACACCATAAAATAAGGAGAGGCACTTAGAGCCCCGGATTCATCATTATCATCGATCCGATGTGCAACTGGTGCTTCAGTGACCCCAAGACCATTATTAGGCGGCTCACAGAAAGGGGGTTGAGCTCACAGCGCCCCTTGCCCCAACTACCATTGACATCTGTATACCAACAAGCCCGTTTGCGGTGGTGTCGGGCACATACGGCATGGAACTTCAGTGAATGGAGTAGAAGTGTCTTTAGTGGTGAGTCCTGATTCAAACCGAGTCCCGATGACTAGCGGAGACTTGCCTGGAAACTCCCTAGACAACTTTGGGGTACCAACCTGAGAGTCTCCCACCATACGGTCCGACAACATGGAGAGGTGGTCTACGGTGCCATTTTGTTTCATGGCAGCTTCCGTTTGGTTGTGATCCTCGACACACTCACAGCACAGGGGTACGTCGACGATGTTCTACGCTCCGTTTTGTTTCCCTTCATGGCAAGCCATCTTGGGCGTAGATATCAGCAGGATAATGGCCGCCCGCACGTGGTGAGAGTTTCTCTTACTCGTCTTCGTGCTTGCTAAATCCTACCTTGACCAGCAAACTCGCCAGATCTCTCTCCAATTGAGCACATTGGGAACATTATGGGCAGGGCCCACCAACCCACACTGGACTTTGATGATCTAACGCACAAACTGGACAGAATTTGGATATCCCTCAGGACATCCAGCAACTCAATACATCAGTGCCAAACCGAATAACTCTTTGCATAAGGACCAGAGACAGACCAACGCATTATTGACTTGCTCGATTTGTGAAGCTCTTTCTTTTGAATAAATCCTACCAATTTTTCTGAATTATCATTTTTCCGCCCCGATAGCTGAGTGGTCAGCGCGGCGGTCTGTCACGCCAAGGGGCTCGGGTTCGATTCCCAGCTGGATCGGAGATTTTCTCCGCTCAGGGACTTGGTGTTGTGTTGTCCTCATTAAAATTTCATCGTCATCAGTGGAAGGCAACGGGAAACCACCACTGGAATCACTTCCCTAGACGCCCATGCTGTGGACCTCTTTGACGACGCTTCCCCCATAACAAGACCTGCCGTAAGGCAGAACACAAATTTTGAGTGTGCATGCACGTCACATCTGTGGATTTCCGCTCAATTCGGATAACTAATTCCTCGTGCGTCGTTTTTTTGTCTTATACTGTATATACACTATCTAATCTAAAGTACGGAGACACCCCTTTTTCTCGAGGAGAAGACCAGAGCGTTTAAAAGAAGGAGCGGAATATTGCATTATCAGTAGAGAAACAATAAGAGCAAAATGAGTCGCTTCGGAGAGCTCAGGGATTTCGTACGTGGAGAAGACGTCACCCGAGTTATAAATCCATCAGGGACATAATCCTTTTAACAACCGCAGCTAAGCCAAGCTCGGGTACACCTCATGCACTGACGGACAGGGAACGTCATTGTAGATGGTAGTTGTAAATATTCGGATGAAACCACCCGAAGGAGTCCCTCATGAGTTCGAAAGAGATTTCATCAGTTTAGCTAGCTCAACGACCGTTCCTAGAGAGCGTGGGCTTAGTGGTTGAGCATCTCCTCATAAGAAACATATTTCTGCAGTCAGTGCAAAGTGGCGTTTGAGATGGTGTAGAGAGCAATGCGACTGGAGAGTAAATGACTGGAAACGAATGATGTGAGGCAAAGAGTCACGCTATACATTGAAATGGCTGGATAAAGTTACTTACCATCATGTGCAGCGCCAATAATGAAGCACATACGATGTGGTGTTACGGTATGGGAGCGTTCTTCATGGTTCGGATGGGGTCCCTTTATTGTAGTTAAGAAAACGCTGAGTGTGGGAGGATCTCCAGCTTCACTTCAAGGTGTAACTTGCGCCCACCTGTTACCAAGGTTGTACTGCGTGCGCTGCAGAAGCATCGCTGGGAAGCCTCTGTACAGCCCTTGCGATTTTTATATTTTTGGAGCCCTGAAGAAAGATATTCATGCCCATGGATTCCTTTGACACGAAGAGGTGAACGCTTCGGTGCCATCATCGTTCCGTAGGTAAACGCAAACTTTTTCTCCACGAAGGTGTGTGTGTGGATGTGATTTCTTAAGGGGCCAAACTACTGAGGTCATCTGTCCCTAGACTTACACACTATTTAAACTAACTTATGCTAAGGACAACACACAATCCCATGCCCGAGGGAGGACTCGAACCTCCGGCGGGAGGGGTCCACGAAGGTACTTTTCGTCTTGTTTCGTAGTGGCTCAAATGGCTCTAAGCACTATGGGACTTAACACCTGAGGTCATCAGTCCCCTAGCCTTAGAACTACTTAAACCTAACTAACCTAAGGACATCACACACATCCATGCCCGAGGCAGGATTCGAACTTGCGACCGTAGCAGCAGCGCGGTTCCGGACTGAAGCGCCTAGAACCGATCGGCCACAGCGGCCGGCGTCTCGTAGTGAAATATAGGTATTAAGTGTTGTGGCGGTTAATTCGTTTTACATCTGACTCGTTTCCATTTGACTATTTAGATGCATCTGGCTGGGGCATTGTTTCATGCGTCCTACGCCAAAACTAACAATGTTACAACGTTACTTTTAATATAAGTTAAGCTGCAACCAATACAGCTTTACGCACCATTTTAGCAGCTTAATCCGCTTAGCCAATGAAGCCGAATTGTGTCCCATCAAATACCAAACCAGTTCTACGCTGCATTATCAAACAGGACGTTCTACCCAAAAGATACAGCCCTCTGAATCACACATTCTTTCGGACATTTCTAAATCTTTTTCTGTAAATATGTCAGTAACTTCTACGATAAATAGAACGCAATGATTATTTATTTTACTTTTTTCTACAGTTAATATGTACTTCATGGAACAGAGCGGGCCGTTTTGAACTCCAGCTCATCAAGAAACCGCTGTTCCTTTCAGCCAAATACCAGACGATCTGGCAGAGGAATTTTCAAGTGGGGACACAAGAAACGGACTTACCGGTTATAACAACCCTACCACAACAAAGGTCAAAAATTAATTATAATTGTGGTGTTGCTCACGCTGCTAAATATTGCATTTTCGGGCAACATCAAAGTTATATTATGTGGCAGGTGTCATTAGAGCACAGTTAATAAAGTCATTTCATG